>NW_007578271.1:53895-57233 GCF_000690725.1 Stegastes partitus
TTAAAAATGTGAATTCTTTGACAGTTTAATACATTTAGAACAGTGCAGTTTGTTTTTTTTAAGTGCAAATTTAAAAAAAGCACAGGGAACAAATTACTGGCAGGCAAACATTAGATGAACGTTTTCCAACAGACTGTGAAGTTCAGAGCAGCATAAGTGTGTCTGCTGTTATGAGTTATTTAAATAAGACAGTTACAGATGTTCGACCTGCCACCAAACACAATCATTAAAACTTATATTGTGTTCCAAACTGTTTTAAAGCGTCGAGTGTTTCTGTGTTTTCTCCTCACCTTGAACCTCTCGGTGGTCATGTAATGCTCCCTCATGTCCTTTTTATCACACTGTAAGGCAGAAGCTACACGTCAGTGAAACATGAAGATAAAACACCACAAAGACGTTTTATTGTGTTTCCATCCTCTGCTGACCACGATGTCTCCTCCACGGACGAACTGCAGCCGAGGCTGCATCACCAGGATGTCCAGGATGTAAATCAGGTCGCAGCTGTAGTCGGCCAGCAGCCACAGGTGGATGTTTTCAGGCGTCTGGTAGGGAAACGCCCAGCGGACGGGAATCAGCCAAACGTTCCAGTTCCAGGCCGCCACCACGAAGAAGAGCCAGATGACGTAGATCAGATCTGTGGAGGGACCCCAGAGTCAAACAAACCGTCCAGAACAAGCAGGTCTGGAAAAGCTGGAAGAAGAAGACGTTGTGACACGGTTCGTTTTCTTTCTATTGGTTTCCCTTTAGGGTCAAACTGCAGCGCCACCTGCTGGTGGCGTGGCCTCATGCTAAAGCTAAATGACACCATGTATCAGCTAGACACTGGTCCTTGAACTAATCATCTGTTGTTACTTCTACTTGAAGATGTTTGCATGATGGAACCCTCTGAGCCTCAAATGACAAACTGGTCCAAAACGATCATGAGAAGAAAATAAAACATACTGGATCCATAAAGAAAGTTCTTGGAGATACATTCAGCATGATGGAAAAAAGTCCAAATAATAATTTAAAAAACAACCCAACAACCCTGTGAGTTCTGGACAGCTCCTGCACAGAAAACCCAACGGACCTCAGTCACACGGTAACAACAGAACTCACAGTGGATCAGAACAAACCAACAGAACCGATGCACCCGTTCATGTGTTCACAGTCATTTTCTGCTGTTTGGTTTCTTGTTTAACGCGATACTTCGGACGTGGTTCTGCTCACCGGTGAACGGGTCGATGCTGGACGGGAAGCGATACTCCAGGATGGGCCGGAGCCAGTCGGGTATCGCAGGAAGTTTGGTTGGGATGGGAATCTTGACCGGATGTCCGAGGAGTTCAAACTGGAACACCAGCTCTTTTTCTTCTTCTTCCTCTTCTTCTGCTGGCGGCNAAACATGTAAACACACCTTTTTACAGACGAAGTCTCCGGGCAGGTAAACGACAGACTTCAGCCTCGTCAGCATGTCGAACACCATCTGCCTGTCGCAGCCCTGAATCACACATTTACATCATTATCAGTTACGTTCAGCAGTGAGGAAGTATCCGAGTACTCACAGGAGTATTGGAGTATTTATGATCTGACCTGGAACAGGGCGACTTTACTGACGATGGCGTAGTTGACGTCCACAGCGATGTCCAACCTCATCTTAGTAGGAAGCTGCACCAGCAGCTCCTGTTCATCTGCAGAGAAACCACAGAGTCAGTGAACGCAGCACGAGGCGTTCAGGGACCAGGTTTTATTTGAACATTTCAGTGGTCATCTATCTGCTGCATCGGATGAAACAACTTGGACAGAACTTTCTTCTCACCCAGCATGCCTTGGCTCTTCCAGGTGTAGTCGTACCAGGTCTTGATCCGGTTCTGGACCTCTCTGGGGATGTTGTAGGAGTTCATGTACTTGACGGTGCTGTCCATACAGGCCCGGTAGTAGTTCTCACCGGCAGTCGCTGCTCCGACGACATCCCTCATCTGAGGAACCGAAAAACAAGCCGAGTCAAATCCAGAAGTGGACTTGACCAAACGGACCCCTGAAGGAGTTCTGCTGAGAACCCACCTGACCGATCATGATGGAGAACGCAAAGACGCCGACAAAGTAGTTGATGAGCTGGAAGCAGATCTCGAAGACGGTGGTCGGATCCGGAAGCCCTCCGATGGTGATCAGGGTCTTCACAGCAAAGTAGTAACAGCGGATGTAACTGTGGAACCAGAACCGGTTTATCTTCAGGGGAAAAGGACGTTTGTACGGCGCGAAGATAAAGTAAGAATAAAATCTCTACAAATAAAGCTTCACGGTTTCAAGTGTTGGTCTGCATCAGTGGTGTAAAGCAGGTTAGTGGTTCGGGTCAGACTTGGTTCTTACGCGAATCCTTTTCCGTTGTAGACCCACTTGGTGGATCCGAGTCCTTCGTAGTCGGAGCCCCAGTAGAAGAGGCAGGCGTTGATGTGCAGAGAATACAGCAGGTAGGTGGAGGTCCGGATCACCCTGACACACAACAACAACAACAACAACAACAACAACAACATCAGAGAGTTAGTGACACCACATTAACTAAATCATAGAAACACATGGAGTTCCTCAAGGTTTGATTCTGGGGCCACTACATGTTGTTGTTTTGTCTTTTTAATATCATGCTGTTGGTTTTGTATTTTAGGTTTTTACTGTTGTTGCTTTAATATTTCACATTTTTCAAGTTGTTGGTTTTGTATTGAAAACCTTCCTGACCTGTAGATGTAGGCCTTCTTCATCACAGCCTCCATTCTGTCATTGAACTCAAAGAAAACCATGTACTGAGAGAGAAAAAGCACAGTCAGCTGGTTTACTCTAAGAAACCGAGGCAGGAAACTGAGAATAAAAAAAGGTTCAGACCTTCAGCAGTCGAGGAAACCTGAGCAGAGAGTTCACTCCGGTGAAATAATAAAATATCTCCATCGGAAACAGACTGATGACGTCCATCTGAGCAGCAAACAGAGAAACTTCATCAGATCAAGTCGAAGGCGACGGTCAGACGTTAAAGACAAATGATCACTCAGAGGTGTTCTGATTCTCTACGTGGACGTTATTTACAGTTCGGGCGTAATTTATTTAATTATTTTTACAGTTTACATTTAAATTAGTTGATATTACCAGTAATTTAACAGAACATGGAAGTCTGTAAAATCATCCTTTTTATACATCATTTTATTTCAATAATAGCCAAAAAATGTTCATTTAAATACAATAAAAAACGAACAAACTGAAGTTTACAGCCAAATGTTGTAAATGTACAAAAGAAATAAAGCAGCATTTAAAAAAATACAGATTTTTCATGTGGACGGTATTTACAGTTTTGGAATTATTATTATTATTATTAT
>NW_007578271.1:58970-71781 GCF_000690725.1 Stegastes partitus
CTCCAGTTCTCATAACTGAGGATCTTTGACAACTTCTCTTCTAAAAGCTTTTCTCAGATCTTGTTTTCCGTCTTTTCTCGTCACTAGAACTCATTTTGTTGTAACTATGAGACCTTCTGATGTCATCAGCTTTTTGTATTTGGAGATGGGACCTCATGAGGACTCCGTTACGAGGACTCTGAAGCTGTGTTGTGAACTTGTACGTACAGGCGGACGGACTCTCCTCCTCCGACTCGTCCGGGTCGACCAGCCGCTCCTTCTGTCGCTCCGTCCGACCTTTGAACAGCCTCACCAGCTCGTTGAGTCGGTCCTGGACCACGACGCTGCCGACGCTGGCTGCTGACAGAGGTCGCCCCCTGCAGGACAACAGCAGGACATGAACATGGAGGACGGCTGGATGGAGGCGGAGTTAAAGTCAGACAGTGGAGGTGTTCGGTTCGACTCACTCGTCGTCTGCAGTCAGCAGGTCTGCTTGATCCGACAAAGTCTTCAGACCGACCTGCTGCAGCTCTACATCGTCCTCATCTGCAGACAGGTCACCTCCAGCACTGTGGACGGGAAGACACGAGGACATGAGGACATGAGGACACGAGGACACGAGGACATGAGGACATGAGAAGGTATGAGTACAAAGACATGAGGACACATGAGGACATTTCTTGACTGTAGATTTTTATCATGATTTGAAAACTAAAAGCTGAAGCATGAGGACTCGGACTTGGACTTGGACATGTGGCTGCAGCAGGTTTCCTCACTGATCTTTGAAGGTGTCGTTCTACAGCTCTAACAGTGACGGCGCCCCCTTCAGGTTCCTGTTGTTGTTACCTGATGTCCGGTGCTGTCAGAGTGTCTGGTTCTGGAGTCGTGATGATCTGAGGGATGTTCAGGCCTTTTCCTTTTCCAGCATCTTCCACCTTCAGAGCCGAACCTTTGCTGAGGCCTGCTGAGGACCAGAACAGAGAAACACTGAAGTCTGAGTACAAACAGCAAAGACGGTTTGTGTGACGACGGCGTCTCCAGTTGGTTTCTCATTCATCCACAGGACAGTCTGGATCATACAGCTGCTGCTTGGTGTCTCTTTGAGGCTGTTTTGTCTGTTTGTGGCGTCATTTTGTGTCTCTGGTGTCACTTTGTGCATCTTAGCGTTGTTTTGTGTACCTTTGTGGTCATGTTATATCTCTTTTGGTATCGTTTTAGTCTTTTTGTTGCTGTTTTCAGTCTCTTCTGTGACTTTGTTGTCGTCATTTTGTGAGTTATTCGGTGGACGCAGCACAGCGCTGTGTGCACGCCGGCAGATTATTTCTAATTAAAACAAACTAAAGTCTGTATCGTACAAATTCATCTGCCAGAATTATTAGCAGCTTATAAACTACAAATACAGGAAACTTAAGTGTCTCTGTGACAAACATAGACCTGAATAATCTGTAGTAAACCTGGGAGCCCTGGACTGAGTCAACCATGTGATCTGTGTCCATCTGAAGGTGTCCAAACGGGCCTTCAGGTCTGAAGACAGTGAAGCAAAGTGAAGCCTGCAGCAGCACCAGCGTCTACCTGTAATCACCTGTTAGCCGACGGTGAAGCAGAGCAGAGCTGCAGAGCATGATGGGAAGGATGTGGAGGACATCAGGGGAGGCTTTAGGTTGTTTTGGCACTTCAGAGGTTTCCATCTACGAACATGAGGCGTCTATGAGGTTCTCTAGGGGTCTACGGGAGGGGGCGGGGCTTAAGGCTGCTGGGAGTTGGAGGTAAGGCTTCGGAGGCGGCTGAAGATGCTCATGCAGCACTGGTGCGCCTGCTTTGGGATCTGCTGCAGCTCCTGGGTCAGCTGGGTGAGCTCTGGCGGCGGGTTCATGGACAGCCGGGGAGCACTGAGGTTATGATCATGCATCAGCTTCCTGCAGCTCTCCAGACACTCAGCAGCGAGAGGGAACCGAAGCAGAAAGCTCTGTATCGGAGAGCAAATGTCGGGAACTGGACGGAGAAACATCATGACAAGATGAGAACCTGACAAGATCCTGGTCAGATCGATTAAACTGAGACCGCTCAAGGTCACGAAGCACAAACAAACGCAAACAGAACCAGAACAAAAAGGACGAGCAGGAAACTAATAAAAGTTTGTTGTCTCACCTCCACTTCCAGCTTTGGGTGCTGCAGAGCTCTGAGAAGAAAGAAATCACAGCACATCTTAAAAAGTTGTGGTTCGCGTCCACAGGATCCATCACGTAACGCTTTCCTCGTCTGTGTGAGGAGCGTCGCTCAACCATCATAAACCTCTAAACTATTCATTGTTAAACTCAAATGAAGACAGATTAAGCAGCATGTTTATGCCTGAAATGTTCTCAGAAACACATTTCACTGAACTGTTTTCTTTAAACAACAGCGGCGTGATGGAAGACGCTCAGGACTGTAACCGGAGGCTAATATTGTCCTGAACATGCTTCACCAGATAAACATTCACTTCATCCATGTGAGGTCAACATGTCGGACCTCATCAGTGTACCACAACAAAACCAGCACACATGCTTTGTGTTTGGTAGTTGGTTTCACCTGGTCTGCGGCGGTGGGCGGAGCTTCTGCAGCTTGTGCTTCTGGCTGTTGGGTGATGGGTTGGGGAGTCGGACTGTCCAGGTCTCTTCTCTCTGATGCTGGTTCGACATCAGTGGAAGAAGGCGCGACCTCCTCAGCGGGTGGAGATGGAGGTTTGGCCGGTTCTGGACAGACGTCTAGCAGGCACCTGATACAGGAGGCAGGACAGAGCTGACATGGCTGGCTTCCCTGTGTAACCTACAGGGTGTCCACAACAAGGGGCAACGAACGTTTAACACCACTGATCGCTGCTGGACGCTGGAGCCAACTGACTGCCTTCAAAAATCATGAAATACTGGAAGTTTTCTCACTGCTGGAGCTCCAGCTTCAACAATGTGAACTCAGAGTGCACCAAGACATCGACAAGTAGAAGATACGGAATGTGCATCAGAAATACAACGATCAAGATTTGTTATGTGGCCTAAATGGTGAATTCACATCACTGACGGAGAAGACTGCCACTGATGAGGACACTAAGCAGGTAACTGTTCTTGTCCACACCAAGCTTGACCCATCAGCACTGAAACCACAGCAGGTTCTCATGTTCTCTGTTTAGGGAGAACAGCCCTGAAAGAGGTTCTACAGGGAGTTAGAACATACAAGGTTCAGGAAAATGGCCTATTATATCAGTCGAGCGTTTTGATCCATCATTAGAGTTTTCCATTGCTAAAACTTGTGGGCTGTTTTAAGGCGACCAGAACCTTTGTACCTGTTCTGGCCCTGAGAACCAAGTCCAAGTCCAGCTACTTCTTAGTGGCCCCTAAAAAATGCTAAGCAAGGACTGACAGTGATTGGTTAAACTCAATAACAACATTTTCTCTCTTGATGGTCTTGTCCAGTATCTTCTCCTTGCTAACCATCAACAACATCAAATCCACCACAGATGCTAACAAAACACCAACGTTGTTCCGTTTCCTACATACAACTGGAGTCACATCTCTTAGCTCCTGTAAATTACCAAATGCTGTCAGCAGTATTTTGGAAAAGTTTGTGTTTGAATCAGAGATCTGCGTCGTGAAGTTAAAGTAGCTAGCACTGCCTCGGCGTGGACCGCTCAGTGTTTCCAGGAAGCAGTTAGTGTTTCCTTCAAATGAAAGGTCTGCCAGCAGAACAGATGGCGCCCAATAAAAGCAGCAGCTCCGGGCTTCAAAATGACAAAATGACAGCCGGTGTGCATCAGGTTGCTCCATCCATCCTGATGTAGGGTCACCTGTGGCTCAGGTTTAGTTCAGGCTAGAGTGACATTTAAAAAGGTGCAAATGCATTCAAGTCAACAAAAAGAGGAACTTGGTCGCTGAAGGTGGTGAAAAATTAGAGAAGAAACCACAAGCTTCAAGTTAACACATTCACCCCAAACTCTCAGACGTTTGCCTTCTCTGGGAGCACCAACGCTCTGAACACATGTCAGAGTGTTTGTCAGGATCTGTCTGGACCAAACAAGCAACCAAGCAACGGAAATGTTCTGAGGGTCCCTGTTTGGCTGGAAATACAACAGTTTAATGAAGGTTTTTTCCACAGTGGTGTAAGAGAGCAGGAGTCCTGCTGATTTCTACTAAAACCCAACAGCAAACACATTCATACTGTGGAGCTCACAGCAGTGGTGTGGAAATGGATGATAGAGTGTTTGAGGGAAGTCAGAGTTTGTTTCTTGAACCATACTGATAAAAATGTAAAAGTAAGCAGTAAAAATGCCAACCTACCTTTTGAGATCTGCCCTGATTCACAGAAGAAGAAAACAATGAAGAGATTTTAGTCACCAGAGACACTGAAGGCAGCAGCGAACGCAGCTTTGCAGAAGCAGACGACAAACTGTTTGGGCCTAAAGAAACTATGTAGAAGCAAAGTCTCACTCACATTCCAGGCGAACCTCAAGCTAAGAAAAATGGACCAGAACATGATTTAGATCAATAAAACTAAACCTTCCTGAGACCACATGTCTGGTTCTTTAATGCCTGCCAATATTTATGGCTTCTGCCAGGCTTACTTTGGTTCTGCCAATGCTAATTTGAGGAATCACGTGATCTTCGGTAGAATCTGTCACCAACGGCTACAGCAACCAGGTATGTTGAACTTTTTGACTCCAGACCACTACAACATCGGCATCTGTCACAGATCACAGGCTGGAAATACCGAAGTGTGTTTTAAGTGTGGCAGACAATGGACAGGACAGACGCTGATGTCATTGTTGTTGTTGTTCTGCTAGCAACAGGCCAGAATTAACACATCAGTGGTGTCCAGACCATGTTCAACTTTGGGGATGTCCTCAGTTTGTTGTTGTCAGTCCATCAGAATCTGTCCTGAACCAACATCTGAGCACTTGGGGTAAATGGGTTAACCTAAAACTTATGGTTTCTTTGCAGATTTTGACTCTAAACAGGATTCAATTAATCCTCCCGCAGTGTGTTCTGGACCTGACCTCGGGTCAGCTGGATGGACCTCATGCACCTCTGCAGGGGGAATCCTCCAGACGGTGCCAAAAGGGTCCGTTAAATCCATTATCTCATTATTTCTGTCCCTCAAAGAGCTTTACAGCACAGAGGAAGGCTAAAACATGGATTTGCTGGTAGCATAAGAAGTTTACCTTCAGTCTGTTTTCACAGCCTGTGAGGAGGAGGCAGAGTTACAGGACTTAAAAGAAGCCTTTCCATCCCTTTGGCAGACGTCACTGAGGCTACAGCCACACAAATACAGTTTGCTTTCAAAACTTCTGGTACGTTCATATCGACTCAAGAGTCTTAGGAGCCCTAAATGAATACATTTAGACCCCATTTAGTTTGTGCTGCAGTCTGGACTGAAACAAACGCCGATGTTCACTTTGGGATTTGGTCTTAATTGTCACTGCGTGTCCATCCCTGATTGGTCACCGGACTGAAGTACAGGCGATGCTAACCTTGCTGTCTCTGCAGTTGAGGAAATCTCTGGTCCTACGTTTAACAGCTGCTGTTCTTCCTCTGTAGTGTTTTCTACAACTAAGCAACCAACCCTAGGTGGGGATTATTTCTGACAGAGAGGTCAAACATTCGTCTGGACAGACATCATCGTAGCCTGAAGTAGCTTAAAAGGAATGCAGCGTACGTAAGACTTGCCTCAGGGCTCTAGTGTCTGCCGGTCTGGTCATTGTGACATGAAGGTCAGGGACAGTGTTGGACGGATACGACAAACCAACCAAACAGAAGGTGTTTACATTTGCTAAAGGGAACCTGAAGTTTTGCACTGTGCCGATCAGGAAACCTGGAAAGGATTCTCTGGTAAAGTCAATCCTGCCTCGAAAACAGTGAACCAGCTCCTGTCAAGATCCTGAAGGAGGATTTACCCAACGTCTAAACAGATTGTTTTCCACTGCAGGAAACTGTGGGTCATGTTAGGGTGGCCTGAAACTCTGTATGTATTTCAACCACAGGAACGCTCCCTGTAGGTCTTGACATCGATTTATTCAACGTTGCGAGGAAAACAAGAACTATTTTTCTGCTCCTTCAATGTCCAAATCCAGTAGCAGCTTTCTCCCTAACATTACCACCAACCTCTTAAGCTTCACCATATAGGCCAACGCAACAAATCTCCATTGTTCCTCTTTCTACATGCTTGAGGAACTGGAGTTACGTCCAGTAACTATCTGTGTTTTGGTGCACTTGGAGTTAATGTCACAGTTGAAACTGTTGGATCCTACACCAACGTCATGAAAAAAAGTTTCCATACATTTTAAAGAACATGTATATCATGACAGTCTTCAGTCTCCAGTGATTCCCAAAACTCAGAATTTTCTATGATGGAATCAGAAGGAAGTTCTTCCTTTTGAGAGAAAGTTCCGTGCTTAGATGAAACAAAAGCTATTTAGACACAAAGACCAGAAACATGTGTGGAGGAGAGAAGGTGAGGCCTTTAACCCCAGGAACACCAAACCTACCATCAAGCATGGAGGTGGCAGCATCATGCTCTGGTTCTGTTCTGCTGCCAGTGGACCTGGAGCTTCACACAAAGTCAGTGGAACCATGAAGAAGGAGGATCACCTCCAGGTTGTTCAGGAGAACCTGAAACCATCAGCAGAAGGTTGATCTTGGACACAGTTGGATGTTCCAACCAGACAATGAGCCCAAACACACATCAAAGTGGTGAAGAAATGGTTCCATCAGGCTGGAATGAAGGTTCTAGACTGGTCTCCCCAAAGTCCTGACTGGAACCATCCAGAACCTGTGGACTGGTGAAGAACCAAGTCTGAGTCAGAGAGACGACGAGTTTAGTTGAACTGCAGCGGTTCTGTCCAGAGGAGTCAGAGATGGACCAGAAGCTGGTGGACGGAACCAGAAGAACCCGACTGAGGAGAACATGGACGCTGAACCAGATATGAACATTTCTGTATGAATATTTTTGACCCAGCAGATTTTGTCATATTTCCATCAGACCTTTAATAAATCCGTGAAAGGACCAAAAGACATGAGTTCATCAGAGCAAAGTCAGAGCTGTAGGAGTCACTGGAAAGTCAAGGCTGTCATGACATACATGGTCTTTACAAGTGTGTCTAAACTTTTCTTCATGACTGTACACCACTGGACAGCCACCTAATGCTTGTGTTGTAGAAGTGTACAGGCCTGTGAGTTCAGGTTCATCGTGATCTTAAACAAGTGCAACAGAGTGGAACATCCCAAGAACTAATAAAACCTCGTCCAGTCCAGTTTGGTGGCCCAGCCCTCTGGCCTCACTCTAAAAAGCCATAACAGGTTTAAAGCTCAGAACAACAGATTCCACCAAGTCTTAGATGTTTGCAACCCAGACTGAAGTATATTCTACAGTAGCATCCCTCCATTCAACTGCAGGTTCAAGCCTTTTACTAGTCATGGCTGAACTTACTCATGAGGTATTTTCTCCTCCTCAACAGTGCTTTTCTTATTCTCCTCTGTTACTTTACTTTCCTCAGGACCCATATTGTCTGTGCTGTCCTCACTGTCCTCCTGCAGGTTTTGTAACCTGAACAGCAAACAAGACAGAGAGTCCCTGTCAGACAGTTCAGATGGTTCAGCTCATCGAGAGAAGTGAGCTGCTAAAGGCGGCAGTGTTCGAACCAAGCAGATAGCAGCGGCGCTAAAGAGGATCCCGAGCTTTAGATGGAACAGTATGTGTCCACTGGGAAGGTTTTGGATGCGAGGGCTGCATCTGCTTCCTGATCTCAGTCTGGACCAACATGAAAACTCTTTTGTAAACGTTCAACATCTCAAGTGAGAAATAATTCAGGCAGCTGCTGAATGTGTCTTGTTTAGACTGATGACGGCTCATTTAAATGTTTTTTACCAGGTTTTATCAGAGGCGGTGAGTCTTACTGGATGCCCCTGATTTGCAGAAAATAGCCTCAAACCCAACTTTATGCGGACAGGGAGCAGCCAACATGATTCCCCATCTCTCAACAAGGCGCTACCAGAATGTATACCTCAGCCACGTAGCAGACAATGAATGGGAAGCATAGAAATACTGGATCCTGTGGACATGTACCATAACTTTGCCAGCAGAGGCTGCTCAGAAAGTAGATAATAAGGTAGTGAAAGGACGTGTTATTGTGGAAGTAAACTGCTTTTACCGTGGATAAAACATCTGGACACCTTATGTTGTCAGTTTTTATGGGACGACCTCATAACAAGATCCCGAGAGTAGCAGCTAGCATTTCTAAGTTTGTCCTCTCTGTGATGGTAACTAGCATCCCTAGGCTAGCCACCTGCAGCCCTCGCTGGTCTCTCCTAGGTTACTAACTAGCAGTATTGGACAAGATGCTTAAAGTGAGCAGTCAGCTAAGCTAGTAGTTACTCTACATTAGATAAGGCTTCACTATGTCAAGGTCACTGAAACTTATAAGCTAGCTCCAAGTCATTAGCATCTTTAGTCACTATATCTGTAGGCTAAATACTGCCTATGCTAATGGCTAACATCCCAAGTGTAGCAGCTAGCATTGTGAGACCAGTCTTTAGCATCCCTGGGCTAGTCATGAGCATTCCTTGGCTCTCCCACAGCATTGATTAGCATCTAGCATCCCTAGAAGTAACTTAACTACAATGAAGCTACTCCCAGAGAAATATAGCATGCTAAGCTACAGCAGCGTGGCTTCAGTAATTTATTACATCTCAAGATACTTTACCTACAAATTTATTTTAATTTTGCTCATTTTCTGCCAAGAGACAGTGGAAAACAGGTAGCTAGCCAGTAGTTAGCCGATGACAAGCTGGGTGAATCAGAGTGAAGGCCGCGTGAGGCGTGTTAACGAGGTGTAGCTGATGTATCTGAGCAGCCTCAGTCAGCAGTAAAGCTGCAGTAGCATTAGCGAGGAGCAGCTAACTCATCACAGCAGCAGCGTGAACTTACTCTGGATCGTCCTCGTTCTCCTCCTCCTGGATGTTGGGAAGTCTGTGGAGGACAAACAGGAAGTGGAGCTCTTAGTTCAAACTGTATACGCCTTTCATAAAATCATCTTAAATCTACATCTGTCTTCAGCTTCAAACAGAAACACCTTAAGCCAGCATGATGAGATGCTGCAACGATCTCAACTGGTTACCTCCTGGTTGTAGATGCAGGTTTTAGGTGGACAGATGTTAATTAAACTCACTGTTCGTTGGGCTCTGGCAGCGTTTCAATGACGATCTTGGCTGAATGTTCCACCTCCAGCTGTCGGACCGCCTCCTCTGCAGCCTTCCTGGCCATGTCCTCGGCCACGCGAGCCGCCTCCAGACGCTCCTGCTGCAGCCTGAAACAAGAAGAAGCTCTGAAACCCGCCAAGTTTGAAGCCTTCATGAAGCCCTGTGGAGGATGCCACTTATGGACACTTACAGACATGTTCCTATTGCTGTTGGGTCGGTGTTAGACTTTCTAAGGACGTAACGGTTCACATGATGTCAGCTTTGTCATCTCACCAAGTCTGCGACGCTACAAGAGCAATAGTGCGGCTGCTCAGCAGTCGTATGTATAAGACATGGACATGACCTACTGAGTATTTATGCAGCACAGTCCTCCACGTGGACGATAAAAAGTAGTTTACAAGGTGCAGCATGTGTCCCTCAAGTTCACATCACATAGAAACGTTTCATATGTTTAGGAAAGTTGAATTGTTAGAAAATGTAAAATGATAGCTTCTTTAAAAAAAAAAATCACTTTTATTCTCGATACAAGCTGTTTTTGAAAATCATCAGTGGTGCCATCAGGTCCTTGAGGTGTTTTTTGTTCCTCTTGCTTAAGGAAATGCTTGAGAGCCTCCAAGTCTATGTGCACTGATGCACAGGCCCTGGACTCCAACATGCTCTGCATGGAAGAGTCCAGGGGGTTGAGATCTGGGGAGCAGGGAGGCCATTCTTGTGAAAGTGTGGTCGGCACCAGGCCCAGTGGTCTTTGGAGAGTCTTTCTGAAAGGTCCAGTGTTGGTCTGCGCCCATGGCCTCATGACAGTTTCCAAAATGGTCTTCTGATGGACTTTTTGTTTGATTTTGGTGCTTCCTGCTCTGAACATCACTGCAGGTGGTTTTTCTGAAGAGTGCTGGTGAGAATGCTGATTGACTTTGGACCAGGATTTGATCGTTTGGGGACGAGAACTTCAGCGCTATGTTGAAGACCTTCTTATGAGTGAAGAGCAGTGGCTCCACTCTGAGAAGTGAGATGGTTGAGCATGGACATGTGTGGAGGGTCCGTGCAGACTTTAATGCTCACAGAGCCGTGGGGATGTGGAAGCTACACCACCGGCCTGACTTATAGAAAAGACTATGAAAGAAGAACAGTAGTGGTCTGATGACTCTTCCTCCTCCTTTCAAGCTGTGGAAACAGGCCTGAGCCTGAAGCTAAACCTCTTAACTAACCAGTAAAGACTGCTGTGGACCTGGATAGATGTGAAATGTGCATCACACAGACCCTGCAGCTCAGAAAGTCTCAGTTAAAGCAGCCTGATGTCCTGCTGATGTACGGTGCACAGAGTGTGATATGCTTTCATACCAACAGCTTCCAGTTAACGAGGTTGTGCAAACAGAACAGTCGTTCTTTATCCTTCCAGTACATGTGGGACCAGCTCACCGTTCCTCCATGTGGGCCAGAACAGCCTCTCCAGCCTCCCTCTTGATGCTGTCCATCAGTGGAGTTAGCTGGTCCTCCTGCGTCGCTGCATCTTCTGTCTGGAACCAAACACAGAGAGAAACCTGTTCAGCTCTGAGTCTCACATGAAGTGCTGTGGTCTCTGTTCTGGATCTACCACAGAACCGTTCCTTATGGCTTCACTGGGACCTCTGGTTCTAAGACCCTGGTGCTATCTGCAGAACCACAGAACAAGTGGTGCTGTGAAGTGAAATGCTTTCTGAGGATGAGGGTTACGTGGTACACTGGAGCCTCAGCATGTTAGTGAGCTACAGATACAACATGCTGAAACAGTGTGGACAGAAACGGGCCCAAATTCTGCACAGTTATGGGTTTGTGATGACATTTTGGGTTCTACTGAAGACGTTTGCATGATTGACCCTCTGAACCTGGAGGCAGATGATCAAACTCTCGACTCTCTTGAATGTGTGATGTCGAGAAAACGAACCAAATCTAAACTTCAAGTTGTGATATTTCATCCAAATCACTTTATTTTATGTCTCATGTTTAAAAGATGCCAAAAATTATAAATCTTCTCTGCATTCTACAAAAAACTAAACATTCTTCTTCCCTCAGTTCAACTCGTTCTCTAAAACCGACTCAGTGAAACATTCAGAGAGTTTCCTCAGAGAGCCTGAAGGAGAATCCATCCTACTGGATCAATGAATAGATGCAGCACGGATCAGAACCAGAGACCAGAGGAGCCAGTTGGTGGAGATACATTCATCTGATGGTGGAACATCTTTCTACATGATGGTGGAACATCTTTCTACATCTGATGGTGGAACATCTTTCTACATCTGATGAGCAGAGCAGAGAGAAGTCTGGAACATGAAGATATGTCGGCCTCACCTGCTTCTTCTCTTTGTTCTGCTTCTTGGTCTCCTTGTCTTCATCGTCCACGTCCTCCAGTATCAGGTCTGTCCCCGTCTGAGGGATGCTGACTGGACACCACACAGCAGGAAGACATGGACCATCTGTTTGTATGTGCTTGTGTGCAGATGTTCTGGGTCGTAGCCTCCATTAAACACCTCATATACATCATGATATTATCTCACTGTTGGATGTTTTTACCCCAAAATCTGCTCTTTAAAATGTTCTATACTTACATTTGTTTGTATAAATCATTGAAATAAGTGCAAAAAGCAGGATTTGTGAATGTTAAACACAGAGAACAAACTTTAGACCTTTAAGAACTGTTGGTCGGTGGGTTTACAACAGAAACACTCAACAAAATTCTCCTTTTTTTCCAATTAAAGACTTTATTTCCATGAATATTCAGCAGAAATGAGTTGTCCGCACTGAGTTAGCTGCCTGGACATCTGGGGAAACCTTCAAAAACCTGAAGTGGAAAAGCTGCACGAGCTTCTGTGAGTTAGCAGAATGAATGAGCTCTGATGCTGAAGCCGAACGTACGGTGCTGTAGCGTGGACTAACGGACAAGGCAGCGCGATGAAGACTTAGAGGCCAGAACTGATCATCATGAATAAAATCAGGGTAAACACACACTTATGTAAACTCATACAATCATTGCTTGGATTTAAACATCTCATAGAAATATAGAAGTCAGGTTTTGGTTTGTCAGTTTGAGAAGTGAAGCGTGTCTTGTTCCAGCTCTCCCTCCAACAGGAAGCTGTCATGTCACAGGACTTTAAGTTAAATGGACTTCAGATGAGATAAATGCAACCAGTGCAGCCTGTGGCGCACCGTGTCAGCGCCGCAGGACTGAACCCGTTTATGTGAGAGTCGCTGTCAGTGTCAGTGTGAGCGACTCTTCCTGCTCTTCCTTCTCCTTTTATTTCAAGGGGCTCTGGCCTCCTTTCCCCCCTGAAACAGAAGGAGAAGAGCAGCCCGGTTAGAGTCGCCTCCACACTGACACCAAACCCTGCCGAGATAAACCCACCAACCAACCAAGCAGCCCGACCGGGTCAGAGAGAACCTAACAGCAGCCTGACAGGTGGCCTTCTAACCTGTAGCACCTGACAGGTGAGAAACTAAAGTGCCTGAGGTCAGCAGGACACACTGTTCAGTGTTTAGTTACTGTTGGATTAAAAACAACTACAGTAAAAAATGAACAAGTTACAGCTGATCAGGGACAAATCAATATAGATGTTTTAAAAAATCCCAGTTTATAGAAT
>NW_007578271.1:72552-88332 GCF_000690725.1 Stegastes partitus
TGGTGATCACAGCTTGATCCACTTTTGTTGCACTGAGTTTCTACTTCATGGGCTACATTTTCAACACTGTTCAATGTAGAAATAATGCAGTTGTTTGACATTTCAGTGATGCTGCAGCGCGGTGTGCTCAGTCCTGCTGGACGTTGTGGACCAACAGCTTGGTCTCATACGACCCTGATTGGAGCCCAACAGGTTCTGAGGTTCTACAGGGAGCTTTGTAAAGATTCTACTTACTCGTCTGCACGTCGTCACTTCCTGCGTCCTGCATGAGGTAAACAAATGTTGTCGTTACATGTTTTGTTTTCTTGAACTTGTAACTTGGATTGATTTGTTGGGTGGTGACTCACCGCCTTGGGGACGGGCTGAGGCAGCATGCGGCCGATCTCGTTGACGATCCAGCCCATCATACTGAACACAACACAATGTGTTAGACCAAAGCCAACATAACAGGCTCTCCTTGTACACGTCGACACCTCATTGTCAGGTTACAGAACAAAACACTTTCAGGAAATAAAATATTCGGCCACCTTTAAAAAACCCAGATTACAGCGTGACCTACTTGGGCGGCTGCTCTGCTTCTTTGGTCGACCTGAGAAGACAAAACAAAACGTGTTTCATTTTATTCAAGAAGAGAATTTCAGATTTAAACGCAGTAAACTATCAAATACCATAAATATCATTTACTGGAGTGAAACTATGAGAAAGCAGTTACTGAGATCGGCTAAGCTAGCTACCTTTAGCAGAAGTTTAGTTGCTTATTTTGGCAGAATCACCGAGTTTAAAACCAAATCTTCACTTTATTAACATGAGAACTAGGAGAAAATCAGTGACTAAATCTAGGTTTAGTTTTAGTCAGCCTCGTGGCTTTCTCTTAATATGGTCCTTTGAATTTAGCTGTGTGGTTAGCATCTTTCTACAACTGTAGACATATAGTTAGCCTTTTTCCGTGACATTAGCTGTGCAATTAGCCATTTTTGACGAGTTAGCCTCTTTCTGAGACATTAGTTGTGCAGTTAGCTGCCTTTGTGTGGTGTTAGCTGCATGGTTAGCATCTTTCTACAACTTCAGCAGTGTTGTTAGCATCTTTCCATTGCTTTAGCTGTGTAGTTAGCCACTTTTCTGTGACTTAAACTGTACAGCTAGCATCGTTTATAGGACTTTAGCTGTGGACTTAATTTCTTTCTATGACTAGCTGTGCAGTTAGCCTCTTTTCTGTGACATTAGCTGTATAGCTAGCATTGTTGTATGACTGTAGTTGTGTTGCTAACGGTTAGCTGTACAGTATCACGATGCTAGCTCTGTAGGATATCGGTTTTTAGCAAACAATGCAAATATAAAGGACAGCTGGATAAACTTGACTGTATCGGCTCTCATACATCCACATGTTTCTGTCGACAGGTGTGTCAGAGGAAACATCCACAGATGAGAGAAGAGAGAACGTCCACACTGAGCTTTAATCAATCATGAACTTTTAGAACTCCAGCGTTTCGGTCCTCAGAGACCTGATGTTCTCGCTTCTCCTACAATCTGATGAACTGATGTTCTGGTTGGTTGCAAAATATTTGATGTGGCAGCAGAAGACGTGAGAAAATCAGACCCCGGTTATAACTGGATCCTAATTAAATGGTGTTTTTCCTGAGTTTCACTGTCATGTTCAACACGACTCCAGGACTTGACTCACTTCTCTGTGTCTGTGTTTGGTTTGGAGGCTGCAGGAGCTGCTGGAGCTTCAGCTGTTCAAAAGGCAGGAGACAGAGAAGGTTAAAGGTCAGAGGTCATCAGAAGGTCACTGCACCTAGTTGTGAGTCCCATTAAGAAAACAATCGAGTCTTGGTTTCAGCGTTGCTCATTAATGAGCACCGTGCCGGTCAGACTGAAGGGTTAAAGCTCCACAGAGCCTTTAACGGTTAAACTAGCTGCTCAAAACCATGAGTTGAACCTTTAGCTGCAGCTGGAGCCTCGGTCTTCTCGTTTCCATCCATCTTTGCGCGGATGTGGATCTCTGGCTGAGGAACCACCTTCTCTATCCCATGTTTGATCCAGTCCATCATCCTGTGGCATCACAAACACTTTAACCAACATTTCACTGCTGCACAACACAAAATGCTAATTCTTAGCTCTGCCTCACAAACCCGGACATTTGGTGGACCAGTACTTTGCTGTTTACTTAAAAGAGATGTTTGTTGAGTTGCATAGAGCTCAGAACAAATAGAAACTAATTTCTGTGCCCTTTAATTTCTTGTAGAAAACTAAATGTAAGGAGCTGCTACTGTCTGATGAAGAAATACTGATGAACAGATTCTGGATTTTTGTACTTTTCTTATTTTCTGATTGGTCACTGATAGTTTTTGTTAATTTCTTGACATGTATGCACGATTTGATCAAATGTGATGTAATAGTAGATGTGTGTGCCCACCTGGGAGGGAAAGGCTTGCTGTCCTCCTTGTCTGACTCCACCTCCACCACCGCCATCGGAGGCTCTGCAGCTGAAACAGAAGAAACACTCGATGGACTGAGCTGCAGCCAAAGTCTGAAACGTGTCTGCAGCAACATTCAGAGCTGCTCTCACCTGGTGCAGCTGCTTTCTGACACACCTGAGGAGAAACGAACAGCTGGTCAGTAACAGCAGGTGAGATCACATGAGCAGCAGATGCTCTCAGAGCAGAAGAGAACAGTAACATCTGGGCTTCTACTTGGTGAGGAACATGGTGGGACTCAGCCATGACAACAACACTGTATTCTGTAGTAACACCAGGAGTGGCTGTACCTCGACCGGTGGCTCGGCTGCAGGCGGCGACTCTTTGGTCTCTTTGGTCTCTTTGGTGTCTTTGGTGTCTTTGGGCTCTTTGGGCTCTTTGGCCTTCAGATCAGGCTGAGGAACTACCTTCTCCAGACCCTGAGAGATCCAAGCCATCATCCCTTTCCTGTGGAGGAAACACAAATGTGTGTAATCAGTAGCTGCCAGGACGCGCTGTGGAGCCTCATGATGGGACAGCTCAGTATGTGGCATCCTGCCAGCGGAGGGGATTGCAAAGCAGCTCACTATTTGGCAAGTTGCCTGTTGATGTGTTTATACCACAGCTCACTATTTGGCACCATGCCTGTTAAAGCAGCTCCGTATCTGGCACCGTGTCTGTTGATGTTTGTAAAGCAGCTCAGCGTTTGGCCTCCTGCCTGCTGAGCAGTTTGTGCAGCAGCTCACTATATGGCACCTGTCCTGCTGGCAGTTTATAAGCAGCACATTATTTGGCACCCTGTCTGCTGGTGGGTTTTAAAGCAGCTCAATATCTGGCCTTCATGTTTACTCACTCGTCCTCAGGGCTGCTGTCGGGGGGGAACAGAGCAACATCAGAATCACGCTAACTCAGCGATTCCCAGCCGCTCAGTTCTTCACTCAAAGCAGATTTTCTTTCAACGTTACATAAAATTAAAACTCTGATTTATGACAGAAACAAAAACAAGAACAGGCTGTGACTCATTCTGCTGGGAACCGCTGATCCAACACATCTGTTTTCTGCAAGCTAACAAAGTTGTGTTGTTTGTGTCTCATGGTTCAAGAGTGTTGTACAGGTGTGTTTACAGGTGTGTTTACAGGTGTGTTTACAGGTGTGTTTACAGGTGTGTTTACAGGTGTGTTTACCTGGCAGGTGCAGGTTCCTCCTGTGAGCAGACATGATGAGGGAAACACAGGAAACGTTATCAGACAGCTGAACATGAAGAGACCTCAGGATCCAGAAGCAGCAGCTGCTCAGACGAGTGATGTTCATAATGAACCCTTAATTTGTTAATTTAAATTAATAATCTAACCAATTAAAGAATGTATTAACTGTTAAGGCAGAAAATGAAGTCCATCCATCATCTCTACACCTTCATCCTCACTATGGGGGCGGAGCCTATCCCAGCTGACTCAGGGTGAAGGCAGGTTCACCTGGACAGGTAACCAGTCTATCACAGGGCTACACTTAGAGACAGACAACCAAGCACACTCACATTCACACCTACGGACAATTTACAATCACCAATTAACCTCAGCATGTTTCTGGACTGTGGGAGGAAGCCGGAGAACCCGGAGAGAACCCACGCTGCACGGGGAGAACATGGAGACTCCACGCAGGAAGATCCCGGGTGTCCTCACCGGGACGCCAACCGGCGACCTTCTAGCTGTGAGGCGCTAACGGTGCTAACCACTGATCCACCTGCAGCCCAACGAAGGTCATAATCTCAGTAAACATACCATAGACCAGCTGCAGTACCTGGTTGTTCCACCAGGTGGAGCCTCTTCCTGTTTAGTCCTGTAGGGACCAGAGGAGGCGTCTACAGACTACAGCTCCTGGTGGCAGCAGAGAGCATTGTGGGAGTTTAGCAGCACCGGGACCATGACAGAGACTCTGAGGAGGTTCAGGACCTCCAACCAGAACACTGCTGCTGTTCTTAAACAGCCAAAACAACGGAGCTGCTCCGATGGAAAACGTGTCTGTAGCTGAGAGCAGCTCAGATCATAGACCAAGGACGTAAACTGTCCTTCATTCATTCAATAATTAACTGATTATTGATTGATAACGTTGTCACTATCAATCAGGAACGCTGTTTAAAACCTGCAGCTCTCGTCCTAATGTTCAGCTGCTGCAGCTGGATCCTGCTGCAGAACCTGATCCTGGGTCAGTACATCCGGTTCTTACTGTGGCTGTGGAGTTGGCTCGGCTCAGCTTCGGTGAGACGGCAGGTTGAGGCAAAGCGCCGCTGATCCACGTCAGGACGCCGGACTGGGAACCAGGCACCGGGCTGAGGACACAGAGTTCACCTTAAATAACGTTTTGGCTAATGTAGCGGCTACCGTTGTCCTGTTGGGCTACTGCAGATATTTAGGCTAACATGTGAAGGCTGATGTGGTAGCTAGCAGGATATTTATTCATTTAGGATGTTGTGTTATCAGGAATCAGGAATCAGGAATTAAAGGGAAACGACCAAACTTCAGCTTACAGATGTGATGACGTGGATATTATAGCTAACTCAGAGTTGTTAACGGTGTCGGGGTAACTCACCCGTTCCCCGGCGCTGCCTGGGCCTCCGGCTTTGGTTTGTCAGCTTTTGGAGCTGCTGGTGAAACAGTGAAGCATGTTTAGTGTGAAGACCAACAGAACCAGACAGAACCAGGTAACGTTCTCCGTTCTCACCTTCCACTTTACACTCATCCTGAAACGTCACCTTCTTCTCCTGTTTGAAACACAAGACGACGTCATCTCACATCTGACTTCATACATCACTTCACAGTTCATATTATTTAACACCTGTTTGCAATGTCGTTTCATATATACATATATTTATACATATATAAATCATATATATGTGTGTCTCCACCAGGCACTGTGGCAGTTGGTCTAAAAAACTTTACTCAAAATCTAGTAATGAAAGCCGAAAAGGGGCGTGGCTTACAACAACAGGAGGCGGAGCTGGAGCCGGGGCGGGGGCAGGGGGCGGGGCCTCTGGTTTCACCTCCTTCTGCTCGTCGACTTTTTTGGGAGGAGGCTCAGGAGGCTGGGGAACAACTTTGACCACCCAGCTCAACATCCTCCATGAACAACCAAACAAACAAACAGACACACAAACAAACAAACAGACACAAACAAACAAACAAACAAACAGATTAATGACCAAACAGCTGCAGCTGTTTAAACGTTCACATCTCTGTTCGTTATAAGCTGCTGGTGTTCCTGGGAGCTGCAGCTGTGTGATGAAGCTGATGGTTGGTGTTGATCAGCTCCTTGCTGTGCCGGTCAGCTCGCTGTGAGGTTAACTGGAGACGTTCTCATACTAACTGGACTTCTCTACAAGCTGCAGTGTAGTGATTTGTTTTAAATCTCAGCTCTGATTTACTGACAACTGTGTGAAATTCACTTCTCTGAGGAAAATGTCATTTCTTTGATTGTTGTTTTGCCGATTCCAGCGACACAAAGTTAAATATGAAATATTGTTCTGAGGCAGTTGTACATATTAAAGGTTCAGTCTGTCACGGGTCCAACACGTCTGAATATTTCACATTTTGAAAACATTTAAGAATAAACTCTGTGAGTTTATATCATTGTGGGCCAGAACTGTGAAGTCTTAAAGGTTTCTAATGTAAATAAGAAGTGATTTCAGAGTCCAGGACTAGTTGTAGCGTCTGACCGACCCGCCGTCCTTCCCGGTGTTTAGATCGTCTGGCTGAACGTCGGCTTCAATTACTGCTGACGGATCGTGACCCTAATTCTCTGCAGCTCAGAACAGCTGTGTCACTGCATCACACAGCCAGTTAAACTGGTCACCAGCATCACTCACACTTTCCACTAATCCCATTAACCAGTGAACCAGCTGGGAAGTCGTCCAGTTACTCATTCAGTTCTCCAGTCGGACAACCAGTCGGTATCCAGCTGGATAGATAATAATCAATAAAGCTGGCAAGTTAACTAGTTTTCATATCCAGATAGTACAGGTCAGTGGTTACTAAACAGATAAGTTAAGTTACATTTGTAAAAACAATCTGATTTCTCTGCTGTTGTTTTAGAGATGTCGTATAAATAGTTAACTTGACTTGGTCTAGTCATGAGTTAGTCAGCAAGTCAGACAGAGACAGAATCTGCTAGTTTAGCCGTAGTGTAGCTAACTAGTTCACCATGTAATGATCACCTGGTTAGTCCAGTAAACTGGTCGTACTGGCTGAACATCTGTGGTTGCAAATGTGCTGTAATTAACGGTGACTTGACTTAGTTTGGTAACTAGTTGGTTAGCAAGTCAGACAGTGACAGAATCTGCTAGTTTAGTCAGTCAGCCAGACAACTAGACAGTGATCAGGTAGTGGTTAATGATCGCCTGATTAGTTGACTGGGTAATTAGTTAGCAGGGGGGGCAGCTACAACATTCACCAGTTTAGTTGTTAAACAGGCAGTAACTTAGATTAGTTCAGAGGTTGGTGGTTACCTAGTTAGTCCGTAGTCAGGAAAGGAAAGCACTCTGGGCTGTTGTCTGTTTGAAAAGAGCTGTTTAAATGGATCCTTACTTGACTTAGTTCATCTGGTTTTGGGTTAGTTAGCAGGTTAAACAGTGACAGAAGTTTTCAGGTACTGCAGTTAACATTTCAATAATTAATGGTCACCTTGTTAGTCAATCGACTAATCGGCTAACTAGCAAGTCACACAGTTAGTCAGATAGAAACCTCTAAGATATGATATCAGAATTCAAACAGGTTCTTCTGGTTACCGGTCTGGGTGGTTAAAGGTCAGCAAGTCGCTCAAATTAGTTAACAAGTTAGTCAGAGGTTTAGTCAGAAAATCACAAGTTAGCTCGTTGGTGAATCACTGAGCTGCACCGTCTTTGGCTGGTTACCAGGTCAGCAAATCAACCGGCTTCTACTCAGATGGTTACTCTGCCGAGTCCTTTAACGGAGGATGAAGATGTGGTTTCTGTGGGTTAGGGTTAGCCGTGGTCCGGTCCGGTGTGGACCAGTCAGAGTTCTGGTTAGTAGCACTGCTGAGTCCACAAACAGGATCTGGACTCTGGTTGGTTTGAGGGTTTTACAGTCGATGACTCTTCAGACCATCGGTTCAGACAAACAGACCTTCTCCTTCATGAGGAAGAGAAGCAGACCGGACACGTCTACAGCAAACAGAAGCTGCCGGTCCAGAACATTCTGGTTTCAGCTCAAAGTATCAGAAGTTTTCCTATGACTCAAGTCACTCGTGGGGATTTCCTACAGAAGCTCTGATGTCGACAAACACCTTTAAAAAGTTCAACATATCAGGTGTCGTACTGATCCTGGTTCTGTTGGTCCATCTGAACCTGAACCTCCTTTAAAACTCGTCACCAGGATTTAGCTACAAACACAACTAGTTAATATTCATGCACCTGACACTAACAAACTGAACCAAACTAGTCAACTCCAGAACCAGAATCAGGTGCTCTGGTTGTCTGCAGGTGTCGGTGGTCTTGGTGTCGGTCTCTGGTCCTACCTGAGTGTTCAGTCGGGGTCCAGCAGCATCCCACAGATCTGCAGTGAAGGAGCCGTGAAGACCTGCAGGGATCTGGGAGGATTACCAGGGAGCTCTGCTAACAGGATTACCGAGGAAGTGAAGGGCAGAGCGGGACAAAGCGGGACGGACCAGACCTCAGATTACACCGACAGAAGCTGGAACATAAAGGGAACCTCTGCAGAACCAAACTTTAGTTCTCACTGAACAGAACCAGCATGACTGGTGGTGAAAACCTGATAAGACAGAACGATCTACAACCCATGTAGAGAAATGCTCTTTCTGCCAGAGTCAGATGAATATCAGCTTCACTTCTGTCCATCAGCTGCAGAGAAAAGTCCAGCAGGTGGTTCTGTTCAGGACAGATGGAGTTCTTTGAAAAGCTCCATATCAGTGTCTGTTTCTATGCAGACGACGCTGCAATCTGCTGCTCTGCTGGTCAAACTGACTCAGTGAAGAGGCCTCCTGCTTCTGCTGAGATGAAAACAGATGCAGCTTCACTCCTGCTGCATCAGATGTTGAACACGATGAAACCAAGATGATGCTCCTCTCAGCTGAACACACCCAACAAACCCAAACAGGGATCTTTGAAGGGCCACTTGGTTTTGATGTTCCACCAGCACGATGACCCTTTAAAGTTTTAGATCTTGATGAAGTGGGGATTTTATTGGATGCAGATGTTCTTCAGACCTAAATCTTCTCAAGATGTCGATAAACTCACCGGCTGTTTAAACCACATGTTGTGACCGTAGAAAAGATGGACGTAGACATCAAGAATTCTCAGTTTTCTGTGGAAGACTTTGACTTCAGGCCTTCGTCGTCGTGGTTTTATGGAACCCGACACGACGATCAAACAGCAGATCTGAGAACTCGATGTGGACAGAAACGTTTCCTCAAAACCCTAAAACCAGTCGAACTTCAGGCTTTTCTTCAGGACATAAAGACCTGGAACCGAGTGAACAAAACTCCGTAGATTTTCCACTTAAGGCTTGATTTCTCCTTTGCTGAGAGACTTCAGAGTGCTGCACAGAGTCCCTTAAAGTGAAACATCTAAGGCAGTACATTCACTGGACTGAAGGAGACTTTGTTTTATTCCACTGGTTTCACTGGGACTGTTGGCCGACACTCGTCTAGGATTCAGATTCCTGCTTCACAGAGTCGGTCTGTTGATCGTAAGAAGGTCGAAGAGACGACAAGAAAACCAAAGTGGTCAGAAAATATATTTAAAAAAAATAATTATTGCTGAAATAAAAAGAAGCAAGAATTTGATCCACAAATAACAGAAAACAGAAAACAGCTGAAGTTAGTGGAACCAGTCTGGACCTGTTGGTGTTCTACATTCATCTCCATGACGTCACCGTGTTGTGGTTCAGACCAGCAAGAACCTCAACCTGAACTACCTGAGAGAGCATTTTAAGGCCGTTTTTCATCTCACAGGAACATCCTAACAGTGGTTCTGAGTTCTGAGAAGCTGCTCCATGCCTCTGTACCTTCTGGACCGGTCTACTGTAGCTCCTACAATCAGGACGTCACAATAGTTCTCCTACAAACCTCCAGCTGAAGAACCCACATAAACACAACTGAATATAGTTGTGTTAAAGCTGGATCTGTTTCTGGCTGAGGATAACTCTGGTTCTGGTTCTGGTTCTGGTTCTGGTTCTCTTGTGCAGTGTTTGTCTGCAGCAGATTGCAGGTTAAAGCTGTTAACGATGCCCTAACGAGGATTAGCTGCTAACGAGGTTAATTCCAGCGTCAGCGAAACAGAGGATTGAAGCTCAGGTGCTGCAGCTGAACCATCCAGACCACAGAGAACAGCTCAGACCCGGTTCTGGTTCACTGGATCACCCTGAATGTCTGAATCCATCTGGGAAGATGGAGGAGATCAGACATTAAAGAGAACTTTGTGTCAGTCAGTCCTCCAGAACCTCCTCAGAACACCTGGTTCTGTATCTGCAGAACCTTCATCTACTGACCAGAGTTCTACCTTCAGACTGTGAATGTTCCAGAGGTCCAGGTCCTTGAAGTCCACAGAGGAGGGTCCAGATTGATCCCTTTAATGGACCTTTTCCATCATTTCTGAATTTCAAGCTTTTTTAAAAATTATTATTTTGATAAGGTTTGAGGTGTTTGGACCATTTGGTTCTAACTTTGGGAGGCTTCTGTCAGTACCCAAAGCTTTTGGTCATAACCTAAACAAACAGAACCAGGTCCAGTGTTCAGACTGAGACACCTGGATGGATGTAGAACTGATCTGGTGTCAGGTTCTAGCAGAACCCAGATGTGTTCTTCCTCCTAAATGTCATGTGTCTATCTGCTGGACTGATGAAGTTCTGAGGCTCAGAAATGATGGAAAAAGTCCATTAAAGTGATCAATCTGGACCCTCCTCTGTGGACTTCAAGGACCTGGACCTCTGGAACATTCACAGTCTGAAGGTAGAACTCTGGTCAGTAGATAAAGGTTCTGCAGAAACAGAACCGGCTGGTTCTAATGAGGTCAGGTGGAACTTTGATCCTCTCTTCATTACGTCTTCATCTTCCTCATACTCTCATGTGCTGGTGCTGCCCTCTGCTGGTCCATGTGTGAACTGCAGCACCAGCAGATGGACCTGAGCCAGTTCAGAGCGACAGGAAGGAAACACCTGAGATCCTCTTGTTTGTCTTCCTGAGTCTGTGGATCTTCTTATCAGACTCACACCTCTGAACTTTCTCCTTCCGACTTTAATCAGCCTCAGGGATTGTGTTACCGTGGAAACGCAGTGTTTTGCTGCGACAGCCTCAGAGTTCAGTTCGACCCTGAGAGGACGGTTTGAAGTCCGGCTCACATTCCTGTGGTTCCAGCGGCACCCTGCAGACCTGCAGCAGAGAGCCGACAGAAAGGAGGACCCAGGAGTCAGAAATCACAGAAACCTCAGTCTGATGATCACTTCACCGTTTTATCAAAGCCAATATCATCTTTTATTGCAGCCATCTCACAGAAAATAACTAAAACAAATACAGACCTGGGACAGCCACAGATTGGCTGTACTTGCTATGACATGACATTAGCTAGCAAGCTGAGACGTTATCTTGCTAATTACATTATCTTATTTAGCCCATCTACCACCACTTAGCTTTCATGGACGCTACCTGTGTGCTGATCATTTATAACAATCATGATTAATTGCTAGCTGTCTAGCTAACCAGTACTGCGGCAGCTGCTTAGCGTCCATTAGCTAGTCAGCTATAACATTAGCATCAACTGGCTAATTAGGTTCAAAACACAAGTTAACTCATTGAAAAAACTTCTTTAAAATAATGCATGTCTGTTTGGTAAGAATAAAGGTACAGCCAGCAGCTAGTTAGCTTAGCTTAAGGTAGAGGCTGGGAAGAGCAGGAAACAGCTAGCTAGCAACGTTCCACTTAAAAATAATTCAAAAGTCTGGTATATACGTAACTTATTTTCGTGTAAATTACATTTAAGTTTTTGTGTATTTTAAAGTTAAAAGATTCAGCTGTTTTGTAGCGCAGCAGCTAATCGTTAGCGCTGATGATTCAACCTGGACGGGTTCTGCTGATCTGAGCCGTGACTCATTAAGATGAATGAACTGTTCTTGCAGGATCCAGCGGAGCACGAAGCTCTCGGATCCACAAAAGAATTCTCATGAAACAGCAGCTGACTCATGAACAGTGATGCTTTGTTTGGAGATTCACCACCGCTCCCCCGCAGCGACATCACTTCCTGCCATGACTCACCTGAGGCTGGGTGTTCCTCGACCACCATTTATTGACCTGGGTGAGATCCATAAAACTGCTCCTCTGCAGCGCTCCACCCACCACGCCTGCATTATCACCACCCAGCAGATCAATATCAGGACAGTAAAACCGCTCAGAGTCTCTGTGGAGGTCAAACAGCGAATATCAGCTGCAGACGTGAAGCTGAACTTTTACCGTCTCTGGATCAGAACAGAAGGTCAGACAGCAGGACAGAGTTCAGCACCTTCAGCTCAGCACCGACGGTCCAGTTAACAGACCGACAAACTGTTCAAAGGACTCCATGTAGATACGACATTAATCAGGACATCGTCAGATGATCCAGACCTCAAAAGTAAAACAAGCAGATTATTTACTTGTGTTTACTGTTTAGTAACAGAGCATCATATTTTACAAGATCTAAATTGGTTTTGGACACAGAATCCTAATCTGTAAAATAACTGTACCTGATTAATTTAGTAGCAGTAAAAGCACAACATTTGTTAGCAGAGAGGCTAAAGCAGCTCCAGGGTGAACCTGTGAGCTCTGGGAGCACAAGAAGCCACTTTAAGGCAATCAGGCAGTTTTAAACTTGTACAGGTTCAGTCTGTGAACATTTTTATCGTCTACAGTTTGATTGATTCAGACTGAGGTCAGTGTTAAACCACTGCACCGTAAAAACTACAAATAAAACATCCATGTTTGTAGTTTTTACAACTGAATGCATCATGTGAACGTTAAAGATCATTTATGATAAATATGATTTACTATCAGGACAACAAGAAAAGCAGTTTAAGTCTCATTATATGTCAGTAAAGCTTTCATTGTGGCTGCTAACATCGAACCAGACGTGTTTCCTTCAGACCAAAACCCACATAAAACACAGAGGAACTGATCACATGGATATAAACTGTCTAAATATTGTGAAACCAGCCTTGTACCTTCATATTTGTACTGATGTTCTGTACAGACGTGTTATAAAGTTATTATGACTGTTTCTGAACCAGGACTCCTGCTGCTCGCTGTATTCAGCTTTAATCTGCATCCACTGCTTTATTCTCTCTCTGATGCATGAAGGGGTTAAAACTTTTGTTCTGCTTCACTCGGTTGCAAAAAATCTCCACTTCTAACTTTGATGGGCTCCTTCCAGGCAGCCAATGGGAGAGCGGCGCCTCCTGTGACCTCGGCGAGTCGATCCGAGCCTCGCTGAGGAATTTCTGCTCAGCCTGATGTGTAAAAGTTTGGTCCACTGAGTCATGCAGCCCTTCAGATAGCAGCGCGAGCCAGCCAGCTGCTATTTAAGCACCACACCCAGTCCTGTCCTGGACCAGAACGGAGCTGCTCGCTGCTGCTGCTGCTGCTGCCCGAAGGTAAGAACTCTGCAAAGACTCCACTGAGCTGAAACCACAGGACTGAACACTGAACCTCGACACAGCACGAGGCTTTTATTGGCTTTTATACTTTAACTGCAAGTTGAACATGCAGGACTCAGGCAGGAAGAAGAAGCAGACCAGCTTCTTCACTGAGCGCCGACTGAAGGCTTTTATTTTGAAGGCTGAATGATGAACAACTGAGTCAAACCGAAACTAAATTAATCAACAAAAGCATAATTAAAGTGTGGATCCACATCATTTGGGAAACATAAGCAGCGTTTACAACCTTAAACTAAAGCCTTGAATGAAACCCTTTAGAACAAGACTGTAGTTTTATTTGCAGAAAGTCGAATTAAACAAAACTCTGATTAATAACTTAACTTTTACACTTTTCATTGTGTTCACATGATCCCTGACGCGGTGCTCTAATTCTGTCTTTACACAGTTACATGTGTTAAATATATATATACATATATACATATATATATGTATATATATATTTAACATGTAACTGTGAAGTTTAATGGACATTAACCACCAAATCACATGAAGTTCACTGGAGTCAAAAAGTAAGCTACCGTTAGCACGAGGCTAGCTGCTTTAGCTACTGCTTTGTTTATTTATAAGGAATAAAATGAAAAGGAAAAATGTTGCCCCAACAAAATGGCACAGTGATAAATACGCCGTGTATATTCTACAAGAACTAGAAAACAGAGCGACACTTTAGTTGTTACATGCAAAATAGTTCAAGCTTGTGGTTAGCATTAGCTAAAGCTAATGAGGGACTTTTTCTTGTGTTCTGCTGAAAACACTGCGCTGACGTTCTAGTACTTTCGGGGAACAGTATTAGTTCCACACATAAATATGACAACAGCTGAGTCTTAACTCGTAATAAACAAAGTTCCAACAGATAAAGCTAACTAGCTTAGCAGAACGATGCTAACTACCATCTCTGCAGAATTTGGCTCTGGTGGAATTCATGTGATTTAGCTTCAAATCAAATATTAAAATGTACATTGCATTTTTAAAGATACGTTTATTGAGTTAACTTGATCAATCAAAACACAAAGGACATGTTTTATTAATTGTTATCTATTTATTATTACATTTTATTCATTTGTTTGCTCATGAATCAGCTGCTGTTAGATTGTCAGAGTTCAGTCGGAAAAGAGGTGTTAACGTCCCGTATTTTTTCTGTATGTAAATATTCAAGGAAAGCGTTTTATTATATCAAAGAATTAATGAATTTTCTGTCCTGAATGACAAACCAAAGAGTTTTTAACGACAGAAAAACTGTGAAAATGAGCAGATATTTTCCCTGGAGATGTTGTTTCAGCTGAAGTTCAGGCAGTTAACTTCTTATTATTAATCCATCTCAGCTCTGTTTAGAGGAAACGAGGTTTTACTGCAGATGTGTGGCCGGATCAGGACCTGGAGGCTGAACCGGCTGTTTGTTCTTCATCCTGTGATCAGATTAAACCTCTGAGCCGTGATTCCCTTTAACTGATCAGACGTGTGATCCCGACGCTGTTTGTCGCTGCTGTTGCTACGTGTTGAAATGTAAGAAGGTCGAAGGTGGAGAATCCCAGTAATGATTTAAGGCTTTACAGCAGGACGGTCTGATCTAATAAAGCTGCCGTTGCTCAACACACTCCACATTCCTGCAGCTGTTTGGTTTGTGAGTTATCCTCCTTATCAGCCGCCGCTCCTCGGACTCGCCCTGGTCAATAAATCAAACACACCTCGGACTGTTTACTGGACTCTGGAGCATCATTGTTCGTCTGTTTTTAGAGATCCGAGGAGGAAATCCAGCGTTTCTCTGCTGTTTGTTCCTTCTGATGAATCACCAGACGTCTCACTTTCGCTCAGAGGTTCTGTTTCCACTTTAGGATCCAACAGACTTTAACTCTGAAACCACCAGAACCCGTTCAGACGCTGAATCCTCTACAGCAGCAGTTCCTCTGTAGTCACAGCGTCTATGCAGTAAAACCTACAGAATCCCTCCTTCTATGTGTTCCAGTCATCTTCTGCTCCTTTAGCTCCGACAGGAGCTTCTGGAGCGTTTGTAGAACTTATTTTGGTGACGGGAGAGCCCGACCTGTGCAGCGAGGAGTTAGCCGACAAGCTAACAGGCCGTTCAGTCACATGGTGGGAATGTCTGATGACAGAAACCCTCCTGCAGCGCGGTGGCTTCATACGTCCACAACCGAATACTTCATAAAGTGGCTCCACATGTGGAGGAAACCTCCTCGTTTAATGATCCTGTTTAAGAGGCACAAATGCTTCATCCTCATTAAACCTGATCATCTCTCCAACGGCTGCAGTGAAAAGCATTTCCCTGCATCGACCACCAGGGGGCGCATTCCGAGTGTTTTACAGATTTATCAACGTGAAGCGAAACTGTGTGGAGACGACATGTTTTCTGGTGAAGCTGTTTGGGTTCAGTCGGAGCTGCGTTTCCTCCTGGTTTCATATTTGTTGTTGTTGTTGTTGTTGTTGTTGTTGTTTTTCTGCAAACAGACGGAAGCTGAAAGTCGCTGCAGAGCTGAAACAGAATCAGTCATTCAGGGAACTATTAGACACAAAACATCTCACACATGAAGCAGCTCGTTATTCTGTGGTTTTCTTATTTCTGTTGATTGATCGTGTTTGTTCAGATGCACATCCAGGTGAGACGT
>NW_007578271.1:88470-89316 GCF_000690725.1 Stegastes partitus
GATCTGATGAACTGATGAACCGACTTTGTGCTGCAGGTGAATCCATCATGGCTCTGGTGTCGGAGTTCCTCAGCCAGCTGACGCTGTCCTACGGAGGAGTGAGTCCACAACACAGCAAACACCATCAGTTAGTGTGATTGGTCAGGATGGGTCTGGGGTAGATTACCTGTTTACCTGTTTACCTGTTTACCTGTTTACCTGTGGACAGGTACATTTCCTGTTTTCCTTCTGAACCACCTGCTTGACGAACAGAACCCATAACCTCACGCTGCAGCTCAACGATCCTCAGAGTAGAAAAATAAAAGTAAAAGAATGAAAAGTTGAAGTTAAAGAAGCAGAGCGAGTCTCCTGGATGGAGGTCTCTGATGCAGGTTGGTGGACGTCTGATGGAAGAGCTGAAGGTTCTTCCTCTGATGTAGTTTCATCCTGGTGGAGCTGAAGCTCTTCCTTCCACAGAGACACAGTAATGTGAAATAAAGCAGAACGATCAGCGACTCGACGAACACGAACTCATCAATCTGATTCCTTCTAACTGCAGGAGAACATCCACCAATAATCTGTAGTTGGGCCACTTTAGAAGGAAGGTCTTCTTCTCAACATCTCCAAAATGATGCATTTGATCAGGTAGAAACTGTAAAAATACAAAGAACCATCAGATTTTTTCCCCTTCGTTGGTCTTTGAATGCATCATCTGAGTCACGAAGCTCCACCAGAAAGAAAAACGAAGCAAGATGAAAACTCTGATGTTTCATCAGAATCAGGTCATTCCACGTCTCATCAGAGAATCCTCTTAAAATAAAACAGAAACATCTAAAGAGCTTCAGGTGGACTGCAGCCAGAGGAGAA
>NW_007578271.1:89861-93175 GCF_000690725.1 Stegastes partitus
ATGAAGCAGAGGAGCAGCAAAGAGAAGCTGCTCTGACTTCAGAGGACCTTCAGCGACTCTTCCTTTGATAATCTTCAGTACTTTAGCTGCAGTGAACTCTCTGAATACTCGTGTGTCTGCGTAGAAACCGTCAGTAACGCATCTTCAACCTTCCTGATCATGTAACCGTACAAACCCTCTGTTATCTCAAAGCGTTTTACGGCGCCATAAAGCAGGTAAAGGTGTGTTCCTGAGGCTCCGCCCTCCGTTCACCTGGAACACCAGACAGCTGATAACTGATCAATGATTCATCCAGAGAACTCCACGATCAAGTGTTTCCTTTGGACTTTTTATGGTCCATCAATATAAAATAATTGAGATAATTGATCCTGAGAAGACGTTAACGAGTTAAACTTCTCATTAAACATCCTAAAGTCACTGCAGATCCAGGATCAGACGACTGTGAGGAGGTTTGGGAGGAACTTTGGTTGAATTTATGTGAAATGAGACAAAGAGAGAACAGCAGGAAACAGAACATGAAGAAGTCGGTTTCATGTCCAGGAAGGTTCAGTCCAGGAAGCTCTTCAGAGCAGACGAGTCCTTCAGGGTGTAGAGGCAGTGTTTGTCCACCGTACGTCCTCCTGATGTCCGTCTCTCCTCTGTAGGAAGCTGAGCCCAAGTTTCCCACCGTGGTTCCGGTCCGAGACTTCGACCCGGCGAAGGATGCTGCCCGGCTGGAGACGGCCATCAAAACCAAAGGTGAGACTCTAGGAAGCAGTTTAAACTCTAGACCGTAGATCATCTGGAGCCGGGCTTAAGAGCCTTCTGCCGGTGCAGAGGATGGAGACTGGTGCATTCTGGGACGTCTGGAGGTCAGACAGTCGGGTTCTGCTGCTGCAGAGACAATACATGAACGACGGTGGTTCTGAAACGTCGCCACATTTCTTAGAGCTCCGGATGTAAATGAATCGAGTCTCAGAATGATTCTCCTGCAGAGACGAACCGACGGGTTGGTTCTGTGAACGTTTCATATCTAACGTGAATCAGAACCAACAGCTGAGACGATGCTGTACCTCAAAGTCCACGTTACAGGTGTCTGCTGGTTCCACACGTGAGGACTAGAAGGTGTCATGGATGGAGACAGGCCCAGACACACCGTGATGCATTATGGGATTTTTCTCGTAGTTTATTGGTAGCAGCTGGACTGATTGAGTTCCTTGAAGACGTTCCATCTTCATCCAGGAGGCTTCATCAGCTCTGACTGACTGGTTGGGAGTTCCACATCCTGATATCCTGAAGGAGACGTTAACACCTGAGTTTGGGTTCCAGCTGGAGGTTTGTTGCTCCTCCCCCTCGTTATGTGACTCGTTAGTGCTCCCCCTGACACAGTGGGGTTCGTTAGGGTTCGTTAGGGTTCGTTAGGGTTCGTTAGGGTAACTCAGGTGTTAACGTCTCCTTCAGGATATCAGGATGTGGAACTCCCAACCAGTCAGTCAGAGCTGATGAAGCCTCCTGGATGAAGGTGGAACGTCTTCAAGGAACTCAAGCAGGTCCAGTTGCTACCATTAATCCACCAGAAGAACCAGGACCTGGAGGACTGGGAACCTTCACAGAGATGCATTATGGGATGTTTGTACGCTGGTGAGTGTGTTCATGGTGAGTTCAAAGACTCTCCAGACGTGGACCTGATGTGAAGAGAAACGAGGTGTTTACAGGCTGCAGGAGTTTCTGAGTACGTCTCATACTCAGGACAGAGCTGTTCATGTTCACGCCACAAACGTTAAAGATTCAAAGAATCCGATGAACCAGATCAGCCTGTAGGGGGCGTCGCTCTGAGCCCAGCCTCGTCCAATCAGACGCCAGATTACTGACGATCCAGACCTGCTGCTGAGCGTCTCAGGGAATCGAACCCTCGCTGCTTCTGCAGCTGCAGGATGTTTCCTGTTGAAGCAGGATTTCCCTCCTCAGACGGAAACGACGGCGCAGAGGAACCAGAGTTCACTCCGACCAGAACATCCACGGCCGTGAAAACAGGATTCTGGTCCGAACCGCTGAATGTTTCCGTCAGTACCACAGAGGAGGTCGTTTGTTGAACCGGAGCTCTGGAGCTCCTTCACTCTGTTCAGAGTCAGATGATCACGAGAACAACCAGGAGCTGAAGAAGTGCAGAAACACAAACATCCAAACCAGAAACTCTGTGACTCTGTTCAGTCTGGAGCTGATCTCATGTTTCTGACCTGCAGGCGTGGACGAGCAGACGATCATCGACATCCTGACCAGACGGAGCTACGAGCAGCGCCGACAGATCGCCTTCGAGTACGAGCGGATCAGCAGGAAGGTGGGAGAGCTTCTGTCTGACCCGGTGGGGATAAAACCCGTCAGGTTCATGATCTGAGAGGACCGGCTGCACGCTGGGAGGTTCTGAGGGAGGTTCTAGTGAGGAGGGGAACTAACGGACAGACCTCCTGATTAAATCCTCGTTAGCTGCAGCTTCACAGCAAAACTTTCACTGATTTATTTCCAAAGTTTTCTGAGTGTCAGTCACCATCCATCCATCATGGGGGGCGGAGCCTATCCCAGCCGACTCAGGGTGAAGGCAGGTTCACCTGGACAGGTAACCAGCCTATCACAGGGCTACAACACCAAAACAATGAGCACAAAATAAACTAGAATTGAATTTACAGTAAATGTGATTCTGAGCAGCCGAGACATGAACCTGACGCGTTTTGTTCTGAACCTGACGATGCGACACCAGAACCCGTAGCTGTCCGTGTCCCTGCTGTCAGAACCAGAACCTCCTGCCGCTCCAGCGCTCTGACCTGTACCTCTGCGTTTCCAGGACCTGCCCGGGGCCCTGAAGGCGGCGCTGTCCGGCTCCCTGGAGGCCCTGATGCTGGGTCTGATGAAGAGCACGTCTCAGTACGACGCCTCCGAGCTCAGAGCCTCCATCAAGGTGAGGACGGCTCACCCTGACCTGCTCCGGCCTGCAGGGGGCGCTCTGAGCTCACACAGAGACCCGCTGCCCATACCAGTGCAGTGCTGTGGTTATTATGGGATGTAAAGTCATGACTTTGTTTTCAGGGGCTCGGAACCGACGAGGAAACGCTGATCGAGTTGGTTTGTTCCAGAAACAACGAGGAGCTGATGGAGATCAAGAAGGTTTACAAAGAAAGTGAGTCGACCAGAAGACTAGAAACAGAACTTCATTATTCTGTTCTGTTAGGAGTGGAAATAAAACCAAGAATAAATAAAATAATAAATAAATAATGTGGCAACATGAAGCAATATTAACCAGAAATGAATCCATAAAGAAAAGGCTGATGAAGCAGAAATAT
>NW_007578271.1:93725-95369 GCF_000690725.1 Stegastes partitus
AACTCAGTTAAAGTTCTGCTGCTTGTTTGTGTCTCGTCAGTGTTTAAGAAGGAGCTGGACAAAGACGTCGCCGGAGACACGTCGGGAAACTTCGCTAAGCTGCTGCTGGCTCTGGTTCAGGTCGGCCTCGGGCTTTTATTCTGAAAAACCCCCAACACCCACACACTGCTGCATTCATCTCATTACACACATTCATCTCTAATTCAAAAATGAACAAGTCAGGAAACGTTTTGTGACTTGATGAGAGCGTGTTAGAAGTTATGTTATCATCTTTGATCAGTTTTTATTTCCTATAAGCTGAAAAACGTCGTTTTCTCACCGAACAGACGGACGTGTCGCAGAATTAAACATCTTCAGGTTTTAACTTCAGCAGAAGAACGTCGGTCTTTCATTTCTAACTCTGATGTGAACGTTTCTCATCCACAGACGAGAAGAGACGACCCGTCCAACGTGGTCGACTATCAGAAGATCGACGAAGACGCCAGAGTGAGTCTCAGATCCACAGAAGACGAGTTCTGGAAAGTCTGGGCGGGAACTTCAGAACGTTTATGTCCCGTTTAAACCTGATGTTTTCTCACATCCAACATCTGTTCATGTTCGTGTTCACTACAAACACTTCTTTTTTTTCACACAAACATTACTTCAGGTTCACGTCCAGCATGTTTTTTATTCGACATCAGCGTTGGTTCACCTTTCAGTCCAGTGTGTACGGGTGTTACACGCTGCTGGTTCTGGTTCCAGGTTCTAGTTTTCTGGCCTCAGTGTTTAATTTCATTAGGACTGAACCTGAGACGCCTGGTTTCTGGTTGGTTGATCAGGATTGAATCTGTAAACCCTCTGAGCTGAGATGTTTTCTCTTCAGCTGCTGTATGAAGCCGGCGTGAAGAGGAAGGGAACCGACGTGGCCTCATGGATCAGCATCATGTCCCAGAGGAGCGTCCCCCACCTGCAGAAAGGTGAGCTACACCTGACCGCTGAGCAGATAGAAGCTCACGTATGGATCAAACATCGACAGACAGGATGATGTTCAGCACCAACCGCTTACCGACGACATCAACCAGTTTACATCTGGAGACAGTTTCTATGTTCAGTTTGCATCAAACACGTTGAACATCTGAGCTCCTTCACCATCGGCCTTCACATTGAACACGTCTGTTCTTGTGATAAACTTGTTGTTGTGTTGCAGTGTTTGAGCGCTACAAGAGCTACAGCCCCTACGACATCCAGGAGAGCATCAGGAAGGAGGTGAAGGGCGACCTGGAGAAGTCCTTCCTCACGCTGGGTCCGTCCAACATTCAACCTTTAACATAGAAACGCTCCATCCAGAGCATCCGATAATGAAAGATGATCAGCTGTAGATGCTGCCTGTATAAACTCACCTCCAGCTTTGACCTGTTGGTGGCGCTGCAGCGGTCGATGTTCAGACACTGAACCGGTTCTTCCTTCACTCGTCCTCCATCCATTCATTCAGATTCATGAAAACCAGTCTGCTAGCTTCTCTGTCATCCTGCTAACGGACAGAAAACCAATCAAACACAACATCTTACTGACTTGTTTACATCGTTTACATCCAGAAACCCGACGGTCGAGTGAAAAGTCGTCATAAACCACAATCTGACTCGACTAGGATTAGATTCAGGACCT
>NW_007578271.1:95665-98644 GCF_000690725.1 Stegastes partitus
TGTTGGTTCAGTGACTAGCATCTTTATCCTTGTTATTAGCATCCTTAGGCTACATAATATCTTTATGTTAGCAAATAGCTTCCTTATGCTTGTCACTAGCCTCCCTACGCTAGCTACTAGCATCTGTAGGCTACACCATATTATCTCTATTAGCGACTACCATCGCATTAGCTTATCATAGTACTCAATAATAATTCTAGCATCCCTAGGTTACTCAATAGCTCTATGTTAGCAACTAGCATCCTTAGGCTACTCCATATTATCTCTATTAGCAATAAGCATCCCTTGGGTACTCAATATTTCTATATTAGTAACTAGCATCTCAGCTTGTCACCAGCCTCCCTAAGCTAGTAATTAGCTTCTCTAGCTACTCAGTAATACATTTATGTTAGCTAGCATCCCTTGACTAGTTATTACCAGCCCTAGACTGGCAACTAGCATCCTCATGATCGTTAATGGCATCCAAAGCTTGGTTACTAGCATCCCTGGGCTAATCACTAGCATCCCTATGCTAGTTGACAGCCTTTTTAGCCTACTCAATAATATGTGAATGGTAGCATCTAGCCCTGCTTGGCTTGTCGTTAGTATACTTAAGCTAACAGGTAGCATCTTTAGGTTACTCAATATCTGTATGTTAGCAGCTAGCTTACCCAGACTTGTCACTAGCTTTGCTATGCTAGCTACCGCTACAGAGATGAGGCAACATAAAGCTTGTAAGTGTCCTTCAGACATGAGAACATGTGGACTGAACGCTGATCTTCTTCTCTTCACAGTCGAGTGCTTTGAAAACAGGCAGCTTTACTTCGCCAACAGACTCCAAGAAGCCATGAAGGTAAAGTCTGACGGCGTTTGTGATGAAAACGTTGGTCCTCCGTCATCCCGTCGCCCTGCTGATGTTCCTGTCCTTTCAGAGTAAAGGCGCGAAGGAGAAGGTGGTGACCAGGATCATGGTGTCTCGCTGTGAAGTGGACCTGATGAAGATCAGGACAGAGTTCAAGAGGCAGCACAAGAAGTCGCTTTACCAGACGATCGCTGTGAGTCGCTGCAACGCCCCACACAGGCTTCGACCCTGAACGCACCACAGAGACACCAGCTCACTTCATGACCCGAAAACTAAACTGTTAATTAGAAAAATGTGTAATTTATGTTAGTCAGACATTAGAAATGACATTTATACAAAAGATTTTACGTTAACTGAAGTTAAGGAGCTTTTTTTCTGTATTCCAACTTAATTTAACTGATGATCTACATTTTTTTCCCACAGGATCAGTGCTCAGGAATAAAAACTTGATTAAATCAGCGTTTAGAAAACACAAAGAGAGCAAAGAAGTTCAGCACAATGAGTTTATAATGATAACCACACAGAACGATGCAGATTAAAGTTCTTTATCAAGTGTTCCTTCATGGCGCCCCCTAGCTGAGCAGCAACCCATGAACAGGCTATAGCTAGCAGTAGTTAGCTGTAGTTAGCTGTGGTTAGCTATGGTTAGCTGTGGTTAGCTACGGTTAGCTGTAGTTAGCTACGGTTAGCTATGGTTAGCTGTGGTTAGCTGTGGTTAGCTTTAGTTAGCTCTAGTTAGCTACAGTCCCCCAGTGCAGCGCTCTGCTGCTCTGAATAAAGACAAAAGCCCAAAAATATATATAAAATAAAAAGTTTTTCAAATATAAATTTCTCAAACAAATGATCAGTCTCAGACCAGTAAAGGATTTTTATACATCAAACTATTGATTTGTTCTTATTATTTAACAGCAAAAATATTTTTTAAGATCAATGTGTCTCAAAATATTAATAAAATAGTCAGTTTAAAAAATAAAAATATTAAATAAGTGAAATAACAAAAATGCTGCATATCAGCTGATTATTGGTAAAAAAAAAACCATCATATTATTGTAAATGTATAATATTTATTCACTGCACAGTCGTTACAGATTTTACTGAGAACATATGCACTTTGAGTTTTACACATTTATTTGCTTTAATTTTTCTTTTATCTGTATCAGATATTATTAATAATAATAATATTAATAATAATAATGAGCATGGTGCTGCTGAGTCTCTCCTCCTACATGTGAACCTGCTGCTGTCTGACTGATGCTCTTCACGCTGTGCTGTGTTTCAGGAGCACACGAAGGGCGACTACCAGAAGGCCCTGCTCAGCCTGTGTGGAGGCGACGACTGAAACCTCCCCCGTATGGACTCCGTTTCCCAGAAGGCCGCGGGTCCACCTGTCAGCTGACCTCGTCTCAGTATTACTGCAAAACAAACGTCTCGTCTGCCTGAACAGCTTCAGTCTGTCAAATAAAACTTGTGCTGGAATGTTTGTGTGTTTGCTGTTTGAGCGACTGAGCAGCAGGTGGCAGCAGAGACTCACCAGCAGCAGCACAACCACACAACAACATACACCTGTTTAGTACACCTGCAGGCACACACACACACACACACACACATACACACACCAGAGATCATCATGTGTGAGTCAAACAGCAGCGTTCATACAGGACAGGTGATCAACAGGTAAAAGGTAAATACAGACGGATGACAGTAAACAGAAAATAAACATAATAACTGATTAAATGGAAAAAGGCTCTAATTTAGAAGAATTAATAATATTAATTGAATAATGAAACAATGAAAGTTAAATAAATGTCAGAGATGAGTTAAACCAGTAAAAGACATCCGTTGTTTGTCTTTTCTGTTGGTCAAATAAGAAAACACCATCTGGGGTAAAAACGGTGAATATTCACGCGGTTCTGAACACTTTGAGGCTTCACTGCACCAAAACCAATGAGACAATATTTTATCATAAAGAGATGGAAGCATTAATAAAACATAAAGAGCAGCTAGTTACTAGCAGGATAATGAACATCGCTACGTTAGCGACTAGCTTCTCTCGGCTAGTCACTGCACGTCTGTGTCACTAACTTCCATAAACTACTTGCTAGCTTCACCAGTCCACTCAGTAATATCTTTGGCTTTGC
>NW_007578271.1:99169-102331 GCF_000690725.1 Stegastes partitus
CCAGGCTGGTTACTTGCATCTTTGGGTTACTCAGTAATACAGATTAGCAATTAGCATCCCTCAGCTAGTTATTAGCATCCCCAGGCTAACAGTAAAATGTCTCAGTTAGAAACTAGCATCGTCAGGCTAGTTACTGCCATCCCAAAGCTATTCAACAACATCTCTAGGCTGCTCAAGAGTGTCCTTAGCTATGCTAAGCTAGCCTGACCCACAGAGCTACATTAGAGGAAACATTCCAGGTGGGATTACCTGAAGATCCCCTTCGTCACAGTGAGACTCAGGTTGAAGGACGATTCGGGTTTATTGTGACTTTGTTGTTGTTGTTTTGTAGTTTGTGCATAAATGAGCTGCTCACAAACAAACAGGTCGATGGTTTTGGAGGATTTAACCGGCTGCTGCTCTGGAAACCAAACCGATGATGAAACCGCGTCCTCCTGAGGATCCTGTTGGAGGATCAAAGTCAGTATTTGATGTGAAAATATTGGTTATGAATTTGTCCCCAGCAGACGAGTGTTTGTGTTTGATCACTGAGTCCAGTCGGATTCTGCTGCTGCTGCTTCAGGATGTTTTTCTTTAATCGTTCGTAGGTTTTCTGTTGTTTGTTTGCTGCTAATTTTTTAATTAAAGATGCTAATTTTACCTCCAGCTACACTTGCTAATTTACATTCTGCAGCAGCAGAAGAAGCCGTCTGCTGTTTACAGAGAAGAGCAGCAGCACAACAAGCGGCTGAAGGTTGGAGTCGCTGCTCAACTCTTCAGGTCAAATCTAACCTACGATTCATTAAAGTGTTCGACTTTAAAACTAAGAAATTCTGTTTTTAAAACTCCTCAGTATATTTTAAAGTCCAGCTTTCAGTCTACACGTCCCAGATGTTCAGTTAACTGTAATCTTTAGATTTCTCTGAATGTTAGTTTTTATACAAACAAGGAGAAACAAACACAAACTGGAGTCTCGTTCATGCTACTCGCTAGCATCACTCAGCTAACAACTAGCATACCATACTTCACAACTACCATTCCTCAATAAGTCCCAAGAATCTCTAGTCACTAGCACACCTCGGCTAGTGACTAGCATACTAGACTTGTCACTTAAATGTCTAGGTTAGCAATAGCATCCTTTGGCTAACAACTAGCATCCCTTGAGTAGTGGCTAGCATTCTAAGGCTAGCGAATAGTCATTAGCATCCATAGGCCAGTCACTGGCATTACCATACTAGTCATTAGCATCTACACATTAGCAACTCACATCACTAGGCTCATCACTAGCATACGTTTGCTTGTGACTAGCATTGCTATACTAGTCACAAGCATCCCTCGAGTAGCGTCTCACTTTCTAAGGCTAGCAAATACAAGCATCCCTTGGCTAGTGGCTAGCTTACTTCAAGTAACAGCTAGCATTTCTGGGGCTAATCTGGGCATCTGTGCGCTAGCAACTTGCTTACCTCAGGTAGTCATTTACATCCCTTGACTACTCAGTAGAACACCTAGGCTAGTGACTAGCATCCCAAGATAGCAGCCAGCTTTTAGAATAAATAGATAAATGTGTTTGTTTAGAGCTTCTCTGGTTGCATGAAGTCTGAAACCTGCAGAGAAAACGTTGGTTCCTTCACAGATGAAGCTGCAGAATCAGAATCAAACTCACATCACGCGACCAAACAGGACGTTTGAGTGTTTTAACCCGTTGGACAGCAGCAGCGTGATTCTGCTCCGTCCTGGTTCTGATGCTAATGAAGCTGCAGCTCTCAGGCTGAGGGTCCATCTGATGACCTGCGACTCTTATTTGTTTAAAGCTCAGCTAATCCTCGATTGTCACGCTCTCCTAATCCCACCGCCGCCTCCGTTCAATCCCATCAGCCCCTCTGCTCGCTGTCAGGCGCCAGAAATCACCACGACGGCCACTCCAGCATGAACCAAATGTCAGCCTCCCCTCCTCCCCCTCCTCCCCCGGCACGCCGCCGTCTTCCCGCTCCGAGACGCTCCGACACATCTGGAGCCGGAACCAGGAGACGAGCAGCCGGAGCCCGAAAAGTTCAGAACCGCAGGTTCAGCAATTAAATAAAAACAAAATCAGTTTGTTATAATAAAGTTTAAAGAAGCTTCTGGAATGAAAACCTGGACCCGGACGGTTCTTATTCATCCGTCCTTTAATCAGAACCCATCAGAACTTTAAACATGGACGACAGTGAACTGGTGACCAGTTAAATCTGGTCCAGGACCAGTTCAGCTGGAGCTTAAATCCTTCACTAAGAAAAAACACCGTCTTCATGTTAATAAGGAGTTAAAACGAGCTCGTCAGCCTGTCGACCAATCAGAACAGAGACGTCCAGGTGACGTCTTCGTGTCGTTTTGCTCGTTGTGTCTCTAAAACCTTCTGCTGAGGTCACATGATGACTCAGCAGCTTGTGTTTCTGTGTCCTTTCAGAATAAAACATGAAAACTAGAACAGAAGCTGATCTTTGGCTTCGTTTAACTTTAATCATTTAAAATGAAAAGATCCGGTTCAGAGTGAAAAGCTGAACGAATCCGTCTGAAGTCTCCTCCTGGGTCGGACCCATCCGGAGCCACATTCTGTCGTTTTGTTCAGAACTTGACGGGAACATGGGTCCAACTCACCGGCCTGTTGGGGAACCAACAGGACTTCAGGTTACAGGTGAGTCCTGACTCTTCAGCAGCTCGGGTCAGCAGAGGACCACCGACTGTTCTGAACCACCATCAGACAGGTTCTCTACGGAGTCCTGGTCTGTGTTTATCCACTGGTTCAAACCAAAGACCAGGACTTACAGGTGAACAGGTGGGATCAGGTGAGTCCACAGCGGGTTACTGGGTGAACTGGGTGAACTGGGACCAGCTGTGTGACGTCAGAAGTCACTGCAGGTGAGTCACGTGACTGGACAGGTGAGACGGTGTGAGGACACCTGGTGGACGGAGACAGAACAACGGAGACAGCGTTTGTCTCTCTGGTCGTTCTTTGTCCTTCCACTGATCCGTTTATGTTGCTTCTTATGACGGGTTCTGTTCTGGTGGATTCTCTGGAGCTGAGCAGAACTGAGCAGTTCTATTTTACAGTTTTATTGTCATCTCTGAGTTTTTTGTCCTTCAGTGTTTGTTTCTGTTTTTATCTCGTCTGAAGCAGGTTTATTTATTGTCTTTATCTGTCATCTG
>NW_007578271.1:102964-110720 GCF_000690725.1 Stegastes partitus
AGCCCCGATGAGCTTCAGTTTGGACCCTCCGGGCTTCCGTCCAGCCTCGGGTTCAGACTTCATGGCGACTGTCAGACGGACCTGCTGCAGGTCCGATCACCTGAGTTCTTCTTCCAGCTGTTGGTAATTCACAGGAAGCAGCGCTTAGCGCGTCGTTGGAGATGAAAGCTGAGCTTCATGCATAATGCAGCCATGAAGCCGTTTAGAAGCGTTTCAGCTCCAATCAAAGCTCCACTCGTGAATCCTGATGAACTCAGCAGGCGGCCGACAACATCTGCAAAACGAACAATTAGAGAGAACGCCGCTAATTAAGCGCACAGATCAAGCTCCTCTGTTTCTGCCTGGGGCCCGTTTCCACCGGGCCGGGATCAAAGCGCCGCCCGGGGCAGCGAGCGAGCGCCGCCACGATGCTGCCATGACACCGCGCCGCCACGACACCGCGCCGCCACGATGCCGCGCCGCCGGCTAGACGCAGATTAACGACGAAACCAGAGACCGGCAGAAACACAAACATCAGACGGCGGCTGAATCACGGCGGAGCTGCTGCTCTCTGACGTCCACAGGATTCAGGATTCACCACCGGCTCAGGGTCTGGGAGCAGCAATGCATTCTGGGAGCATCGTGTTTAGAGACTGGGTGTCATGGTGCCCCCTCCTCATTTGCATAAAGTTGAAGTTGAGGCTTCTTTATGCAAATGAGGGCATCCAGCTGCCAATCAGAGAAACTCTGCTGACCGTCACACAGCGGCGACCGGAACCAGGTTCTGATCTGATCCGCTTCATCAATAATCTGTTTGAACACGTTGATCACAGAGCTGCTGTTTGGTTCCTTTAACTCCGGACCTGTTCCTCTCACTGACGTGTTCAGGTTCTGTTCTCGGTGATCCCATCTCATGCTGGAACTCCTGAGCTCTGCTTGGAGGTCCTGAACCTCCTCAGAGTCTCTGTCATGGTCCCGTTGCTGCTAAACTCCCACAATGCTCTCTGCTGCCACCAGGAGCTGTAGTCTGTAGACGCCTCCTCTGGTCTCTACAGGACTAAACAGGAAGAGGCTCCACCTGGTGGAACAACCAGGTACTACAGCTGGTCTACGATACGTTTACTGACATCATGGAGAGGATTCAGGTTCCTCTAACTCTACATCTAGACAGGGTTCTACTGGATATGAACTACAAGGTTCCACCTGCAGAACATTAAGGAACCGACTGGAGGCAGGTGTGTTTCTTCACTCTGGTCAGAGATGTTCAGGTGTGAAGCAGACACGTTGGACTGCGTCGCAGGAAAACGCTCAGACGGAAATCTTCCAGACCTTCAGTGTCCTCATGAGCTACGAGTCTTCTCTACAATCAAACTCGGTGAAGGTAAACCTGGCTCTCAGAGCGACTGGGAAGTTCACTAAAACACAACAAACTGAGGCTGGTTCATCGTACATCGATCCAGAGTCCACTTCATCTGGTTCTGGACATCTTCCACCATCATCTACCAAGTCTGGACCTTCTGTCATCCCATAAACATGAACCTCATGTAATCTACCTGATAGACAAAGATGAAGGCCTTCAGGTCTGATCAGTCATTTATAACTTTGTGTTTTCCAGCAGCTCACCTCGGCTCCGACTGGACTGAACCAGCTGGTTCTGTCCTCAGGATCAGACGTTCTTGTACCGTTCCACCAGACGTTGACCGTGAAGCTAACATGAGGCTAGCTTTGACCGATTAGCGGCCGTAGAAACGACTGAATGGGTTTCATCAGCTTCAACGTCCTGTGTCTCATCCGTGGATTCAGGCTGAGACTCAGATCGATCTGAGTCGATGGAACGTCTCTAAATGAGCCGCCATCTTGGTCTTCGTGTGTTCGTCCAATCAGCTGCAGGAGGAAGTCGTCAGCGTGTTTCCTGTCACAGCGTCCGACGCTGGAAAACTTCCCTGAAGACACGAAGCACAAACGCAGATTAACGCTCGAACACGAACCTGAAAACTGACACGAGCAGAAACAACAAACACTTCTGATCCATGAAAGCAGCAGCTCGTTGGATCTTTATTACACAACCGAGGCGGCACCGCGACCCAAAACACTTGTTTGTGGTGAAGTGAGCGGGAGGCCCGGAGCCGCTCTGCAGACACAGAACATGCAAATGAAGCTGCAGCTCCTGGTTTTATTTATGCCGACTGAGCCGCTCCGTTCTTCAGGAATATTTAACGCTGATCAGCTGCATCCTGGCTTTCATGTCGGCGCTGACAGAGACGGAGGATCAGGTGGAGGCGCCGCTCGCCTGCAGCGCTGCCTGATGCTAATCGGCGCCGACGTGCTCCTGATGCTAACCGTCATTAGAAACGCTGTTCAAGGGCTCCGACCTTCTGCGGGACCTTTGATTGGAGCTCGTCTCCATGACAGCGCCGCTGACAGCTCCCCGTCACCAGCCGCTCCTCATCTTTTGTGGGAAGTTTTGCAACAATTAGCATAAATATTTCATGTGTTTCCGCCGAGCCGGATCCGGCTGAACCTTTGTAAAGTGTACTTTTCTCCCGTGAACACACAGAGATGAAGCCAACAGCCGAACATGTCGCCTCTGTGGAATCCTTCATTGAACATATTTGGGAGCAAAGAGAGCAGAGTTTGATTACGAGGCGAAAGTGGGAGCAGGTTCTTGTTCGCATTATTTATTTCGCAGCAACTTATTTACATTCTAGATGGAGATGAGTTTAGCGGCGGGATGGAGCTCCCTGCTGACAAGTGGGAGAAAGTCAAGAAACTTTCAGGTAAGTAGTGCAGAAGCTCACAGAGCAACTTCTCCCATAACGAACAGAACACGAGGCGCTCCTAATGTGGAGCCAATTAGTGGAGTGTCTGCCAGCGCCTGCAGCCACAGCAGCTAAATTAAATATATACTTACATGTGATTTCAAAGCCGTGGAAACGGCCCACTGTGGAAGGCTTTACTTAAGCTGGAGGAAGAGCTTCATTAAAACGAGAGAGTCGCTGCAGCCGGCGGCCACGGCTTCGGTCTGAGCAGCTCACAGGAACCACATGAAGCACAGAGAGCTGGGCTGAACCAGAACGTCCAGGTTCTGTGGTGAGTTCACTGACTGTCAGAACCCAGAGCGGCCGTGGCTCAGGAAGACGTCTCGGTGCTGGAGGTCCAGCGACCTGCTCCACAGCACCTCACATTGTTCTGGTCATCTGAAACACATTTCAGGTCTTTGAACAAGTTCTGAGTCCGTCAGTCATTATGGGAGAAACTTTCTGGACACTTCTGCTAAAATTAATTTTTCTGTTGTTTTGGACAGTTTTGGAATCTTTTGCTCGTTGTTAAAATCTTTTGTCCACCATGTCCAGAGTCTGAACTCATTCTAGTTCTAATGATCTCATTCTCTGTGTTGTTGTTTGTTTTTACCATTAAAGTAAAAAACGCGTCCTGTCTGATCTGCTCTGTCTTTATTGGAGCTCTGCTCTGATGTCTGCTCGTCCTCCAGATGTGGAACCATCTCCATGTCTCCAGATGTTTCCTCTCTGCTCATCAGCTGTAGAAAGATGTTCCTCCATCAGCTGGATGTATCTCCACCAACTGGCTCCTCTGGTCTCTGGTTCTGATCCGTGCTGCATCCATTCATTGATCCAGACGGTTGGATCTGCTGCTCGGTGTTCTGAGCGGTAACAGGACAACAACACGTGTTCCTGTGTGATTGGACTGAACAGGACCATGGACCAGGACCATGACTGAGAAAGCAGAGTTTACCATCAACTGTTTCCCCTGAAGGCCCTCCAGCTGCCGTGTCGTCTGGCCGCCGTTCTTCTTCATGGATTATGAAACAAGGCGTCTTATTAGCGGCTGCAGACGAGACAAAGGCGTCACGGCGCTCTCCAACAGCTGATAATGTGATTCAGTGAATCAGTAACGAGGCCGGCTTTGATCCGGAGGTGCTGCTCTGTTGGCAGGTTTCACCTCATTCATCATCACAGAAACATCTTCTGAGCTGCTGTTTAAAGTCCACGTCCAGAACCGAACCGCCTCCAGCAGCTCCGTCTGAAGCTCATCATCTGTCAGCCAGCGTCTAACAAAGACGTCACGCAAATGGACTCAGTCAGCTGTGTCCTCCATCGCCGGGCCTCCTCCACAGCACATACATCACCTCCATAATAAGCCTCCTCCACCCACATCCACCCACCGGCCTGGGGTGACCACGGCACCCACCCACATCCACCCACATCCACCCAGCACCGCCCACATCCACAACACCAGAGGATTTATCACCAGACAGCTGACGTGTGGTCCAGGGTTCCTGCTGCGACTGTGTTCGATAAAAAAACAAGTTTTCTTTACATTCTGTGTCTATATTTCACAGTCAGCTGTTCATTCAGTGATGCTGTCAGAGCGTTAGCCTGCTAGCTAACAGCAGCACACTGAGAGACATAATTAATGTGTGTTGTCTTCAGAAATAAATAAAAGAAAGACAATATGTAAGTCGAACAACAACGCGCTGCTGTACGCTGATCATGTTCCAGCTAGCATTTATTAGTGAATGGTAGTTGCTTGGCTAGCTAGCTGCTTTTCCTTATAGATTTGTTTTGCTTTTAGCTTGGTAGCTACATTACATTAGCTCACATAGCCCCGCTACGGCCATCTCAAACTGTCTCAGACTGTCGCTATACGTGGATAGTTTTTTGTTAAGAATCATCAATAACTGGTAGCTGTTTAGCTAGCTAGCTACATATTAGCTACTTTTCTGGCTAGATATTTGGGGATCTTAGCTAAGATCATTACCATGATCTTGCTAATTACTTTAGCTCTTGTAGCCCAGCAAACGCTGTCTTGGACGGCTGTGGATGCTCACTGATGATGATCCTCTACTCATTAATGATTAGTAACTGCTAGCTTGCTGGCTATCTGGCTCCATCAACTGGTTTCTCCCATAGGACAGTTGTGCTCTTGGCCTGCTAGCTATAACTTTAGCATTTAAGTACTAATTACATGATGTAGCCCAGCTGCCACCACTTTGACTGCCTTGGATACTCGGTGGATACAGTAACTGAATTGCTAAACACACACACGTTTAGGCTAAGTCAGCATTTACTGCGGTTTAAAACACAGCCAAAGACTGTCGTGTTAGGCTAAACATATTTATAGGTTGGTTGGAATATTAGCTTGCTAGCCACATTAGCATTAACGCCATGGATGGTTGCTGTCATTTTCTAAACATCAATGATTAGTAACTGCTAGCTGTCTTGCTAACTAGCTACATACCGACAACTTCTAACCATGGACTGGTTCTGTTATGCTTTGCTAGGTTTTATATTATTATTATTAGATGACCACTTCCGTTAGCTCACATAGCATAGCATAGAAACCACCATCTTGACTGTGGCGGATGCTAGCAGTAAACTGGTCAGTTTCTAAACATCAATGATGAGTAACTGCTAGCTGTTGAGCTACTAGCTACTGACCAGCTACTTCTCTCCATAGACTGCTTGTGTTCTTGCCTTGCTTGCTTTAATATTAGCATTTGCTTGCTAACTCTGCTAGCTCACGTAGCCCAGCAACTGCCACCTTGAGCTGCTCATATTTAAATAACAGTGTTTAGGAGCTAGTTAGCAACGTCATGCTATTTCCCCCATAGACGGGTTGTTAGCTGGGCACAGATGTATTGTTATTACCGTGTAATAGTCTCGTGTGATCCAGACTACTGCAGCTCAAATGAACCTCTTCTCATTAATCACAGATCTCATGTTAATGTTGGTTTTTACTCGGTTTTATTTGTCAACTAATAGTTTACGTTACGGTTTTTGTTGATTGGTTCTGGAGGATTGTGGTTGGTCCTGGATCCAGACTCTGGACCAACATCTGCATCAGGGTAAATGTCAGATGATCCTGATGTCCTATGATGAAATAACAGCTTTACAGTCGCATCAATCAGCCGCTAACAAAGGGACAAAACAGAAGATGCTTCCGATGTGCAGACAGAACGTAAATATCTCCACTAATCAGCCGTCTGGACGGGTTCTGCCTCCATCCTCCGGGTTTCATCCTTCCTCCTGCTGAGCCTCATCTCGTCCTCGGCGTCTTCCGCCAGGCCTCAGTGACTTATTATTACATCCTGAGAATATGCAAATTGAAGCAGCTCGACGGTGTGTGTTTTTGATGGAAGAATACAAATCACGGCAGACATGACACTTTTTTAATTTTGCTGATGAATGTAAAGCCTCAGAAAGAGGAAGGATTGATGACGGGGCGTAATGAACTCTTTAGCACACAGACACTCGGAGGCTCTTCATTAAACCGTCCTGAAGACGTCGACCACAAATCTGCTCAGCGGCTCAGCCTGGAGCTCCGAGGCAGGAAGGACTCCCACTACAGGTAATCTGATTACTGCTGCTGGCAGGAGTCACATTTCAGGTTCCACATGTTGAAGGAGAGAAAAATGGTGAAAGAAAACTTTGCAACCAGGATTTTAGAGCACAGAATATTTTATATGATGTTTGCTCTCAAACATGTGGATAAATTTAAACCCTTGTTTTTAATCAGAACATTCTGTGGTTACCAAGCAACAGCTGAGAGAAATCTGTAAACAGACACAGTTCATTTAATACGTGGGGTTCTCCAGGGTTCTATTCTGGTACCGTTATTTCTTTTATTAGCAGATGTTTTTATGCCTATTTCAGTTTGTTCATGAACACAGCTGGATGTAAAGACAGACCGAGGAACCACTTGGGAGAGCTGGAAAGTATCGTGTTCTAAATAATAATAGTCATATATATATATATATATAAAACATTTTGAAAACACTACCACCATAAAGAAACTCTATCAAATCATTACACAAATGTAAACATACCATAAATATTGCAAACATATTTTGAAGAATTCCAAAACTACAAAAATGATTTTTTAAAAATTGTATCACTAAACATAATGCTAAGTTACTAGCAGTTATTAGCATGCTATATATATATATATATATATAGATATAGATATATATAACATATCAAAATGCATATAAAAACAGGAAAAAATATTTAAAAATCTCCAAAATTGCTTTAAAAAAATCAAAACCTATGTATATAGTGTATTTAGGACAAAAGCCTCCAAAATGTATAAATGTATATAAAATACTTTTCCTGTTTGTCAACTCCTCTGCTGCAGTAAAGTGGATGTAAAGTAACTGAGTATTAATATGATAGGAGTACTTCTACTCTGTAACTTCACTGGCTTCATCTTTTAGATCGTTTGGGGGGAAATCTTCAGAGTGTGTGTGTGTGTGTGTGTGTGTGTGTGTGTGTGTTGCAGCAGAGTAATGGCCTCCATTCATTATGACTCCAGTTGATTTTCATTTTACTCTCGGCGCTCCAACAATTAACGGGAGCAGCTGAGGAGGTGATGGAGGCTCCGGGACGTTCAGAGGTCGCCCAGCACTTTAAGTGATAAATTAAATACTATTATCAGGACTCCTCCCCCAGCTCCTCACCCGCCTCACCCTCCTCATCACTGCAAACTGTCAGAACAGCACTTATGACGACTCAACATCCTCCATGTGGATTTTGATCCAAGACATCAAACAGCGTCTCATATTAGCCACATTAGCAGCTAGTTGCAGGAAATAGATGAAAACAGCTCAGCAGCTACTGGACTGCTTCACCAAAACACTGACTTCCCTCATTCATGATCCCCAGAGGATGGAAACGGTGGACTCTGGTGATCCTCAGGCTTTTCCTCTAACGGTTGTGGTGCAGACGTTTGTGCTCCCCTGAGGATGAACTCTGACATC
>NW_007578271.1:111610-116039 GCF_000690725.1 Stegastes partitus
ACTATGCTAATATAAGATGGGGAACACAATAAGCATCATACAGTCTAACTAGCTAATGTTAGCATGCTACTATGCTAATATAAGATGGGGAACACAATAAGCATCATACAGTCTAACTAGCTAATGTTAGCATGCTACTATGCTAATCTAAGATGGGAAACACAATAAGCATCATACAGTCTAACTAGCTGATGTTAGCATGCTAGTATGCTAATCTAAGATGGGGAACATGATAAACATTGTGCACGCTTGGTTAGCTAATGTTAGCTGACTGCATCTTGTCTCCTGTAGAGACAGGCATCTCCTCTGATTGGACAGATGGTGCCTCTGTCTTTATTTTGTTCAGATGAAGGTCTTGTCTGATTGGACAGACGTCTCTCCTCTGATTGGACCGATGTCTTCCTGCGTCTACTCTGATTGGATACACATTTCTGATTGGTCAAATGTCTCCTATGTTTGTATGGATTTTTCCTCTAATTGGACAAACGTCTCCTGTGATTGGACGGATATTTCCTCTAATTGGACAGATGTCTCCCTGTGTCTTCTCTGCTTGGACAGATTTTTTCTCTGTTTGGACAGATGTCTCCTCTGGTTGGACAGACGTCTCCTGTGATTGGACGGGGCGGGCGGAGACACTCTGACCTCTGCAGCTCCTCTGAACGTCTGGCGTCTCATTGAATCAGTGTCACAGTGTGAAAGTCGCGGCTGATGAAACGAGGCGGCAGCGGCGGCTGCTGATTGGTCGGTTATAATTAGAATAATATCCCGTCCGGCGTTAATAACAGAGAAATAAATAACTGGCGGTTAATAGCTGCGAATAAAGTGCTGCGTGGAAAGTGCCGATCCAGCGTTCTGCTGTTTACTCATGGACGCTGATCGCTGAGGAGCTGCTCTGATTCTTCATCTTGATAAATACACGAGGACGGATTAAATTATGGCTGTTTTTCAGCGCGGCTCTGAATTAGCTGCTGATCGATGGAGACGCTGCTAAACTCCTCACCGCCGCTCTGCTTTATTTTCTGCTTCCACAAATATTCATTTACGGCTGACAGCGCTGAAGATTCTGTTCTGCAGCGTCTGAGCGGCTTTAATTGTTTTTCCTCCCGAGGGAATTATTATTTGTCATTTTTAGGAAATTATCAGGAAACTGCAGCAGCTGAAGATAAACATCAGGATGGAAGATGTTCTGACGGGAACTTTACGCTCCTCCTCATGTTTCTGTTCAGGTTCTGTTGATTCAAACCTGAACAAAAGGACTGAACAACTAAAAGTGTTTCTGTAAATGAAATGTCCTTAATGGGAGTAAAGACACAACAAAGCTCTGAACCAACCAAATGAACATAAACGTGTTGAAATGTGACGAGAAAGCGAGTCGAAGGAAGTTCTGACAAACTCACAGTCGAGAGTTTTTAGTCTGATGAAGGAAAATATTCTGACAATTACACAAAATGACCACAAACCAACGACAGCGACGCACGACACGTCGAATGAGATGAAAACAAACAACAACAAAGAGAAAATGACAAAAAGACAAACAAGTCGGCCACAAAGAGACAAAAACGACAACAAAGACCCACAAATGAGCGACAAAGAGACAAAAAAATCATCAGAACGGACAAAAAGTGACACCAGGTGGCCACGAAGACACAACAACAAACACAAAAAGATGCAAATTAGCATCAAAGAGAATTAAATGACCACAAAGAGAGAAAAAATAACGAGAAAATTTGACAGAGACAAGAAATTACCGTAATGTCTGGACTATAGAGGCACCTGAATATAAGCCCCGCCCACTGACTCTAAACAGGAAACCAGGTGTGTACATATCCAGGCTGCAGGTGTCTCTAAGCTGCAGGTGTCCACGTTGGAACATGAGATATTTACACAGAAAGATGTTTTAACCTTTAATTAAATGCGTAGCGGTAACATACACAGATACGTACCGTAGAGGCTTTTTTCTGAACACTTCCTGTAACACGGCTGGTTAAGGAAATAAAACTCCAGCAGCTACCAGGAAAAGTCCCTGATGGCTATCTTCATCTTCCTCCTGCACTAAAACCACTAAAGTCGTCTTCTTCAGTGTCTTCAGGAGCTGAACAGCCTCAGAATCACTTCATCACTTCCTCAGTCTCTCTGTCGTCGTCGCTCTCAGCCTCACTTTGGTCTCCAGGTGAATTCGTAAAAATCCATAAATTAGTCTCATCGTTGTTTAAGCCGCAGAGTTCAAAGCGTATGAAGGAAGTAGGAGCTTATAGTCCAGACATTACGGTAGAATAAAGACAATAAATGACGACGGATAGAAACAAAATTTGCTAACGAAGACAAAACATTTGCACACATTGTGTATAAATGATCTCCAAAGATGGACGGTTGGCCTCAAACGAGCACAAAGTGAAGCAGACAGAACAAAGATGGCCGCAGAGAGCCGCTGGTTTGTGTGTCTGTTGTTTCTGAAGCGTTTTATTTTCAGCATGAACTCAGAGGACGCTTCCTGCCGCCGCCCGCTCAGAGACGTGAACATCCATCGCACTTCACATATTACTGCGGGGCTGATGGAGCGGCGGCGGCGGCGATGGACGGCGGCGGCGCTCCGACTCCATTACTCTAAATCTACCTGCTGCTTCGCTGATCCAACACACATTTGAATCAATCAACAGACGCATTCTGATCACAGAATAATGGATGAGGAGGAGGCGGCGGCTCCGGCTCTCAGATTGCGGCCCGTCGGGTTAATCCGGGCCTCGGCGCCGCTGCTGCAGTAATGATGTGACTCTTGAACGGCGAAGCAGCAGCGATCTCGAATTGTTCCGCTCAGCGGCGTCGCCTCCCGGATTAACCCGTCCCTCCTCAGGGACGACCCCACGGGATTAAAGAAGCGCTCGGCACTGGAAACTCTCCAGAGGAAGAAATGATGAGCTGGGTTCTGGTTCCTGGAATAACCGAGCCGCTGATAAACACGTAGCGGACTCACAGCGGCCGACACCAGGAGCTGCAGCCGTCCGTCTGTCCGTCACAGCAACAAATATTCAGCCAAGTTCCACCAACGTACCGCATTCACAGAAACACAAAACCATGCAGAACCACCAAACAGCAGAAAGCAATAAAGATGCAAAACACCTGCAAAGACACAAAACGAACAGAAAACGACAGATACAGATACAACTTCACCACAAAGAGACGCCACACAACCACAAGAGGACACAAAACGACAACCAGACAAAGAAACACAACCACAAAGAGACACAAAAAGACCAGCGAGAGACGCAAAACTAACAACAAAAGGTGCAAAAGAACCACAAAATGAGTCCAAAACTAGACGTGACGGAGACACAAAGCCGGCAGAGAGAAGCTGTGGAACCTCCACAAAGCGACCAGAACAACAGAACCAGCACAGACGGATCCAACCCGGAGGAGAGAGGCTGCATGAAGGAACGTCGCTGGACCAGAAACGTTCAGAGTTTTCATCTTAAACTGAGACCCGTCTTGAGGAGGAACCGTCCAGAACCCAGATGAGCAGCTGATGTTCGTCTCCTTCTGCTCACCAGCTGGTTCTAACGAAGCCGCTTTAATCAGAATGAATGGACTCAGGTGAAGAGCAGCACCTGTAGCAGGATGATGTGACCCACGGTGGACGCAGCTCATAGTTAATGAAGCTGCTGCTCGTTAACAGCAGAGAAGGAACCTCGTGTGAACGGACTCTCCTTCAGGTTAAAGTGTAAACAACAGAAAACAGTCGGACGTGTTCGGCAGCGACGCTCATTTCCAAGAACTACGAGGGAATCAGAGATTAAAGCGATGAAGCTCCACTCTTTCATGTCTTAAGCACTTTGCTAATTAGCGGCGCAGCAGCACGAAAACATTCTGGAAACGAAGCAGCGAGCGAGTAAAGACGCCCGAGGACACGGTCGCTCCGCCGCACGGCGATCAGATGATGCAAAGAGCTGCTGCGACGCCAACACTGTAAAACACCAGACGTCAAATTCACATTCTAAATTCAGTTTTATTTGTATAGCGCATATTTACAACAAGTCATCTCATAGCGCTTCACAAACACCCAACAATCCAAACATCTGGACTCCCTACAAGCTTCATCAGTCCTCCGACAGAACCGGGCTCAGGGAGGGACGGCCGTCTGCCTCCACCGCTACAGCGACTCACCGGGTCAGAACATCAGTCATCAGATCTATCTGGTGACCATCTACAGGCTCCAGAACCCTACGGTGGACACCAGCGGACCAGACAGAGGAGCAGCTCCAGCATGAAGAGCATCAGAAGGAACTGATCATCAACACAGCAGGACAAAGAGCAGCTGATGAAACCAACGACAGTCAGTTTGTGGATCTTCATGAGTTCTTTCATGCTTCTTTAGTGGAGTTCTGAATGTTGTCGTATTTAAACTTTAACTCAACGTCACTTCTTCTCTGCTGAC
>NW_007578271.1:118771-121075 GCF_000690725.1 Stegastes partitus
AGCTAGCCTCCAGCTGCCTGGATCTTAGTGATCCTGGACTACAAGCCGTAATCAGATGAACTTGAGACTCCCTGAACTCGCTGCTCATCCTCTCCTGCAGTAATAACAGCTCCGCTCTGCTCTCGAGGGTTTCTGAGTCTGAGGCTGAAACTAACTCGTCGTGTTTCACCTGCAGCTGCTGTTTCCTTAAATCACCTTTGAACCGCCGGCGCCGGAGCATTAGAGCCGCTGCTGTTTATTTGCTCTGTTGTCTGCTGTAATGAACTGATGGAGGTTAGCGTTAGCTCCCCGTCGCTCCGTCTGTCTGCAGGCTGTAAACAGGCTCCACATCGCAGCCTCTTAAATATTCATGCGCCGGCTTTGACAGTCAACAGGGTGTTTGCATTCCAGCGACAGCGACAGGGCAAATATTGAAAGCTGCCGTCAGACACATGTTTACGAGAGAAAACCTAAAAACACGATAGTTTCAGGAGGTTTGATGCCAAATGTGGTGGATAGAGTCTGAACTCTGTGAGCTCGCTGGGCCTTAACGGACTCATCGAGACGCTAACGAACACAGAGCTAAAGATATGAGAAGATACCAGACGGCCTCTGCTGCTGGAATGTGACCAAGATCCATCATCTCTACAGGTTCACCTGGACAGGTAACCAGCCTATCACAGGGCTACACTTAGAGACAGACAACCAAGCACACTCACATTCACACCTACGGACAATTTACAATCACCAATTAACCTCAGCATGTNTCCATCTTTGTCCAGTCTCTCAGTCAGATGTTTCTCCTCCTCTGTTCAGGTCTTCTCCATGTGGAGCCATGATGCAGACATAGATAGACACAGTCCAGAGGTCCAGAACTGAGAAGGTTCTGGTGCTCCCCACTCATTGTAGAACCATGTTCATGCAGGTGGACTGAGTTTGGTTTCAGTTTCAGCACTTTGGTTCTTCTAGTTTCTACTTTATGGCTGAATGTTCATCACAGTCTTCACAAAGAGACGGTACCATGTGAGTCATGTGACACTAACGGAACATCAGAACCGGGTCGCTGTTTGGATCTGAGGTTTAGGTTCTGTAGTAGCTGCTGTGACGCTAATTAGAACCCAGCACAGTAGTTCTGTACAACTAAGATCACGTATCTCCAGACTTCCCGTAAACCTCTGAACCCGACCGACACCAGAATCCCGTGTCGGGTTTTTACAGTGCTCCTCCTGATGACAGAATCTTTGGGCTGTAAGCAGAAGCAGCAGCGCATGTTTAATTCATGGTCTGTGCACGTCCCTCAAGTTAATTCCACCGCCGGCTCTGTTTACTTCTGCTTTGTACTTTTGTTTAAAGCCAGTTGTTGACAACTCTTGAACATGTCAAACTATCACCGCTAATAATTGCTTAAGGAGCTGGAACTTTCTGCAAATGTTGGTTCCAGCATGAAGCCTTCCTCCTCCTCCTCCTCCTCCTCCTCCTCTTCGCCTCTTTTCGCTCCTGAAAGTCTCTCAGATGAATTTTTGATTTTTTCCTCTCCGACGTCTGACTCTCAGCAAAAACATTCCCTCTGTAATTCAAAGCGATGGCTGCGAGAGAAAGAATAAAAAAGAATAATGTAGCGGCGCTGCTGCTGCTCGTCCTCGTGTTCGGTGGGAAAAAACTGTCAAGTGCTGCTCTTTTTCTTTCTTTTTTGATTAGTTGGGTTTCTTTTCTCCTCTCTGGCTTTTTGTTCTTGACCCAGGAATCCTAAAGAGGCTCCTTGTTCTTCTTCTGTGGTGGGAATAATAATGTGATGCTGAGGAAGATGAATCGGTCCCGGCGCCGGCCCCGGGGCGGTACACACCTCTCTCTTTGGGTCAATGCCATTTCTCCTCAGATCGCGACGCCGCCACTCAACTGGAGCTGCCAGTTGATTAATCCCAATTAGCTGGGCTGTCACTTTCCTGCAGAGACGAGGAGGACGACGGCGCTTCCTGTTCGCTGAAACAGGATCTCATCCTCACGTCTGTCTGGGACGAGCTTCTGCAGACAGACAGACGGAGAACCAGCCTCTGAACCAGAACCTCTTCCTGAGTGTCACACATCACAGCAAACACAAACCCAAAATTAAAATGACAGATATTAGCATCGCTCTGAGTCTCCGTGGTAACACGCTGACTTCATGTGATGTCATGAACAGGAAACACTTCCCGTTTGTCTCTTTGTGTCGTGTCTTTAAAATAAACGGCTGGAGTCCTTCATGGCAGCTGCAGGAGTGGAATAAAACCCTGAATCAGCACATCAGGTTCAGCTCAGGCCTTCACATGATCAACCAGTTTTTATTCC
>NW_007578271.1:122540-124155 GCF_000690725.1 Stegastes partitus
CATTAGGAACGTTTGGTTCAACACAGACTTTAAAACTTTACCAAAACTCAAGTGTTTGTGTTAAATGGATCCTGTAGGTCAGTGGTTCTCAAACCGGGGGTTGGGACCCCCACGGGGGTCCTCAGATAATTTCAGGGGGTCACCAGATGATTGTAAAAAATAAATAAATAAAAATAAAGCCTACATTTGTCAGATAAACGTGTACCAGAGCTGGCAGAAGAGCAGACTTCCTGTTTCAGACTAGTTCATATTCAGATGTGATTATGGGATGTTGGTTTTAAAATGATTCTCTTTTGTTTTCATATTTTTTCCTTTGATTTGTTTGAAATAAATTCAGTTCATTCAAAAGAAAACGAACGTGTTCATGTGAAGACATGAATGTGTGGAGTGAACACATTAGTCCTAACTGGGGGGTCACCAGACCCGTCCTGGTTCTGGTTCAGCTGTGACAGACTGAGGAAGATGTGGTCACACCTGTGGCCGCCTGGTTGAGTCTGAATCACCTGGAAACACCTTGATGTTGGTGATGAACCCGTAGAGTGAGGAACAGCTCAGATCAGGATGAAGATCTTTAACGAGTCGTTCCTCCGTCTGCAGGTTGATCAGCTCCAGCTCCTCCACCAGCGGCTCCATTCTGCTAAAACGCCTCCTCAAGTTCCTCCGTGAATAAATCGCGGCCAAGCGGCGGCTCCGACCCGTTTCCACTGATTCATGGAGCCTCGTGTGGACCTAATGAACACATTAAGGACATTTAACGTGTAGAATCACATGTTTTGGTTCATTCAGGGGCCACGAGGACGCCGGTCAGGAGCTCTGGACTCGGTTTGTCTCTGAGCTCCGGCAGCAGCCAGCATGGTGCCAATTAGCTGGGAGCACGCTAACACGCTAACACGGCCTCCTGCAGCGGCTGATTAAAGTGCTCGCTGATGGTATAAATTATCTGCCGCTACAACAGATCGCCGGGCATCTATATGTAAATGTTTAATTAACCCGTGGCTGAATCGCCGCACCGCTCCACGGCGCAGCTTATTAATCTGACGGCGGCGGCCGTAACGGCGGGCAGCGCCGCCGAAATGAGCCGTCTGGACGCGGCGGCAGATTCATCAGAGACGCCGCCTCATTTCCTAAAGTGCTGTTTGCTCTCAGTGATGAAGTCGGCGGCGCGGCGCTCTTTAAGGTGGACTCAGGTCCGCTAATGGCTGCCGGAGCCGAACCTCACAGGATTTAGGACGAACACACGAGTTCAGAAAGTTCTGCAAACGAGCACAAGAGCAGCTTTAATTAGAGACACGAGCAGGAACAAACATCTGTTACGTAACTTCAGCTCTCTGCTCATGTGTGACTGAGCTGACGGACAGTTTACCTGCTCAGGTGGAGCTACCGGTCTGAAGGTGTTCCTTCCTTTAACCCTCAGGGCTCCATGGCAACGGCACCTGTTGGCATTTATATTTATATTTATTTACAGGTGGTGTCTGGTTGTAGTTTGTTGACTCAGATCCAGATGCAGCTCAACATGAGGTCCAGAACATCATCCAGGTGTTTGTCCACCAGCAGCAGCACTGAAGCTTCCTCCACTGTGACTCCTGAACAGACCTGGAGGTGTTCTAAAGATAAA
>NW_007578271.1:124690-129373 GCF_000690725.1 Stegastes partitus
CAGACAGAAGTTGTGGTTTGTCCTCCAGAGGGTCCTGGTCGTCTGGGGCTCCACCACCAGATTGTATTTATTGTTTGTTTAGTTTCTAAAGGCTCCTGAATACCTGCAGTGTGTCTGAACTTATTAAATTGAGCTCAGTGTGACTGTTTAGTGAGTTTTTTTCTGACTTTCATGGAAACAGCGCCACCACTCTGCTGCTCTCTGTGCTGTTGTGATGCTGACTGATGGAGCTGCTGGATGAGGAGCAGCTCATCACTAAACCAACACGTCCTCGTGCGCTGCAGGAAAAAGTCCAACTTGGTTCCTCCAGTAAACAACCTCAGTGAGACAAAGTGCTTAAGAAGCTGCTTGCTGCTAATTTATGGAGCTGGATAGATATTTAATGTAGCATGTTATGGTACTTGGGCTTTTATTGCGGGACTTAATTGCTTTTTTGTCCTTTGTTTTCTTTACAGAGACGTCAGCAGACAGTCAGCAGCGGCGCTGGAGGGAAACCGGCTCGACTAATGCGACACAATCTGACAGCTGCACTTCTGCACACACCAGGAGCTGGACAGTAAGGAACCAGCTTCTACTGGTGACGGAGCGGTCCAGATGCTGCTCCACCACTGCTCTGATGTTCACATGTTGTTTGAGCTACAGCAGGTGGAACAGCATCAGAACCAGCATCAGAACCAGCATCAGAACCAGCATCAGAACCAGCCTGCAGAGCGCCGATAACCTCTGAACTCTGGACGGTTTCTGTGGAACCAGAACAACATGAAGGAGGAGACAGAACTCAGAACCGTGGAGACCTGAGTAATCCCGTCCAACGTTCTCCAACCAGCAGGTTTCAGAGTTTAAAGAACTGAATTAGTTTTTTAATGACAAAGAAAAGCTGCAGATCTTCTCTTCATCCTTAAAGATCTGCAAATATTTTGTTTTTACTTTTTTTAAACAGTTTTTGCTTAAAAACAAACAATAATGATCTAAACAGCCGCTGATGTTTTCTTGAAATCAGCCAGGTTCAGTTTTTGTAACTCTGCAAACTGAGACGGTCGATGTTGAAGCTTCTCAGCGCCGTTAGCATGTTAGCATGTTAGCATGTTAGCATGTTGCTACAGGATCTAGTCAATGATTCATTTAGATTTTTTTTATATGAGACGTGCAGAATAAAGTGATTTCATACAATATTTAGACTTAAAGCTCAGATGTAATCACACATGATCTGATGCTTCTTTTTGTTTTTACCGTTTCTGGCGGATGAACGATGAGACGCCTTCCAGAACTCACCAGCAGGTTTTGGGTTCAGGTCATTCTGTTGTAGACGTCCTTTCCAACTCGTCCTGGTCTCCAGCAGTGGTCCTGATGTTAGACAGAAGCTACCTGGAGGACTGGGGGTTGGTGTTTCCTCTAATGAACACCAGCGTGATGATGCCACCGCCATGCTTCAGCCAGACATCAGCGTCACGTCTTCTTTAACGGGGTTCCTTTGTGAGCAGCAGCTCGGCGCCAATCAGCAGCGATTCATTAAAAAGGTAGAAAAACAAAAACAAGCAGGTTTTGGGGTTCAGGGGTTAAATAATCGGCAGACGTGTCAGATCTTAATTCTCTCACAGCCTGAAGACAGAACAGCGGCCGTGTGTCAGACTCTGCTTTAATTAAGATTAATTATGTACCTGTAACGAGTCCTCGGCTTGTTCAGTCTGAACGCCGTCACGCCCACATGAGCTGAAACAAACAAGGTCTGAACGGCTTTATTCAGTAAAAACATCTCACAGATGAAAAGTACATTAATTACAGAAATAAATGTGGATCCTCAGCGTACGGACCAACGTCCAGCCGTCACAGAGAAACATCTGCTGAGGAACCACAGACGACAGGTTCTGCTGCAGCTGCTCCGGTTTGTTCAGGATCGACTGTCAGCAGCTGTTTATCCACAAAACCACCGATGATCTAAAACCAGTTTAGAAAAGCTCACATCACCGAGAAACGTGTGAATGATGCTGCAGAGAAAACACTGAATTATTATTAAATAACTCGTGAATGGAAACACACTTATTTTATATAATTAAAATGTATTTTCTGATTATGTGTAATTAAGGATATTTATTCGTGTGAAGCGATGATCGAACTCACAGAGAATCAATGTCGGGACAGAAACCGTATTCTGACAGATTAGCATTAATTAGAGATTCTACAGAATATATTATAAATATAAAGAATTAATAAAGACATTTACATTTAAATCCAAATATTAATCCTTATTGTGTGTCCAAACAGGCAACACACTAAATATACAGAAACATGGCTGCAATGTGCCAGAAATGAAAAAGGAAGAAACTGTAAGAACAACGATCGATAAATCATTTGATCTGATTTAAACTCTGCGTAATTTTATTGTCAAATACTAAAGAATAAATTAAAGAGTTAAAACCTGATTTGAACAAATATATATCTTTATATCTTTAACATTTTTCACAGCGTCGATGGACAAACGAGTGAAACTGAAGATCTGAAGTCACATTTAGAAAAAACTGTTTTAAATGATTTTTTATGTAAAATTCGATGCAGCAAATATAAAATAAAATAATTTGTTGATGTTGACATGATTTAGAGTTTAGATTTAATATGAACAATAAAACCATTTCTGTGATTTACTCTAATGCACCAAAGCTTCTTCACATCTTTAAATCCTGTTATTGCTTCTTTTTCTTTCCTTCCTGCCAAACAGCTGATTAATAAAAACGGTTTCTGCTGATTTAAATGCGTCTCGTCTGTAATTTACCAAAACAGGAATAATAATAATAAATAAAAGCTACAAATATATTTACAGTTTTTAAATCTTCATGTTGATTTTTTTCCACCTGTAATAAACAGTATTGTGCTGATATGATCCGTGGTTCCGTCTGCGCCGGTTCCTTCCTCTGCAGCCTAAATAATGAATACATGTGATCAGTTCTGCTGGTTCTGACAGATCCGCTCCCCAAAGAAAACTTGACTCGGTGTGTTTCCACTGAGCGAGTCTCCGCAGCTCATTTCCCATCGAGAATAAACGAGGGAACATTTCCCATGAGTCCGTCTGTCTGTCACGCATGGAGGGGGGCTGCATCCTAATCTGTTCTGCATGCTAAGCAGCCCCCCTCAGATTGTTATAAATGCTGTTTATGGTGCTGCGATGACAACTGTGAAGGGCACCGCCGAGGATTTATCGCAGGATTATCTCCTCAACCAAAGAATAGACGGACGCTTGTAAATGACCCTGCAGGCTAATAAAAGGAGACGCCGGCACAATAAGAGGAGGACTCTGATGATTATTAATATTAATAATCAGCTGCAGACGGACACGCGCTCGCCTTAATCCTGCGCTGTTTGTTTTACGTTTGTTCCCGACGTCTTATTGACTTTAAAGAAAGAGTCGCTTCATCTTTACATTATTTCACATGAAACTTAACCTGTGAGCCAAAGAACACAGAAACACTGAACTGATCACCAGAATTATTCTGCAGCGGTGTCGGCCCGTCTGTGGGTGTTTAATCATCAACACACTGAATTTGTTGTGTGGCCTTTTTTTAGGCCTTTACTGGTGAAAAACATTTAAACCTGAAACACAGTGAAATGATTTGAGCAGCTTTTACACACAATAAGAATAAAGAATAAAACACACCAGAAATAAATAGACATCAGTCTATGTGTGTATATATATATAGAGAGAGAAAAGGATAAAATAAAAATAAACAAAAATAAATAAATCACATTTCAAACAGTTCAGAGGAGATGGAATCAATAAAGAACATAATAATAACGTTTACCTACCGATGCTCTCATGTTCAGTCCATGTTTTTATTGTTTTCAGTCACTCATGTCTGATGATTTTATTCTATTTCTGCTGTTTTGTTTCACTTTCTGTTTCTGTTTTCATCAGAACTCTGGACCACTGGGTGTCAGACCGGTTTCAGGAACCGGATCACAGAAACCAGACGGACTGGACGAGCTTTGTTTGTCCGACCAGCTCTGTGCTCACAAATGAGTCCTCAGGTCCCGTTCTGCCTAATAAATAATAACAACAATAAAACAAGAGCAAAATATAAGTGAAAGTAAAAATACAGCAATAAGTGTAGCAAACAAACAAACAAACAAACAAACAAACAAACATGAAGAGCAGAAAAGCCACAGTCAGCTGTTCAGCACTAAGCGTGTGCAGCAGCGAGCTGGACGGTACCGCTGCTCCGGTACCGCTGCTCCGGTACCGCTGCTCCGGTACCATCATGTATGATGATGAGCAGCTCCAGAAGTCTGCTGAGGACGAGACGACCGTCAGACTGGAGCAGAAGAACCTTCACACATGAAACTAGGTCAGAACCGCTCCGAGCCGCCTGGTGCCAAACGCTGAACACGCTAATGAGCCAAGAGGAGAGTCTCGTGTTTGACTTGTTATCTGAACATATGGAGGCTGGAAGGCCTGCAGTCCCCCAATACCAACGGCCCCCAGGCCCCCCAGGAACCCCAGGAACCCCAGGAACCCGAGGAGCCCCGAGGCCCGCCGAGCCTCCAGGGTGTCAGTTTAAAGATCTGAGCCACTACAAAGACAGCAGGACCAGCAGTCACATGTGAAGCTCTGCTAAACTGGGTTCAAGTCCACACAGTAAACAGCCAGCGCTGCCAGAACCGAGGACACCACGGGCCTCCAGAGCCGCTGGGAGA
>NW_007578271.1:130153-135672 GCF_000690725.1 Stegastes partitus
AACCATCAGAAAACCATCAGAGAACCACCAGAGAACCACCAGAAAACCATCAGAAAACCATCAGACAACCATCAGACAACCACCAGACAACCACCAGAGAACCACCAGAGAACCATCAGAGAACCATCAGACAGTTATCAACAGTTAATAACCATCCTCTTGGAGACCACAGATACACTGAGATCTTCACATATCCTCAAAGAGAAACAAAGACCTCCACCATCACCCAGAACCTCTTCCAGAAAATCCCTCTACCTCTTTGGTTCCCCTGAGAGCCTCAGTGATGACAAGAACCTACTCCAAGACCAACAGAACCTTTTCATACAAACATAGAACCTCCTCAAAGACACCTGAGGTCTTCTAAGAGACACTTAGAACCTCCTCGAGCATCCATAAGACTTCCTTAAAAAACTAGAACCTCTCAGAACCTGCTTGTACACACGAAACACCCAAAGAACCTCCAAACTAATCGAGCCTTTACATTTGACCAGAACCACCATCATTCCTGAACCTTCACCAAGACTGTGGATGTGAACCATGTCTTTGGTGTTGGACTTCGGGGAGTCGCCCTCCATCCACCCCGACCTCCTCCTGAAGACTGATGGAGTTCAAGACACCTGAGGTCTTCTTAGAACCTCCTCAAACATCCATAAGACTCCCACAAGAAACCTAAAAGCTCCCACATTTAACCAGAACCACCATCGTTCCTGAACCAGAACCAAGAGTCTGGATGTCTAACCCTAACCCTCCATCCACCCCGACCTCCTCCCACAGACTGAAGAGCTCAGAAGTTTGGAGCTTCAGATAAAAACCAGGTCCAGCCAGAGATCAGACTTCACCGAACCCTGACTCGGGATTGGTTTATGGGACCGGGTTCGTTCTGGTCCACTTCCTTCACTCACGTCTACATGGTGGAGGTGAAGCGTGGTGAAGCCCACCAGCACCACGCTGATCCTTCAGCTTCCTGCCGTGGGTCCATCAGCAGCTCTGTGTGGCCTCCTGAACCCGTCTGCTCCTCGCTCGGCGGCGGCGCCCGTCTGCTCCTCGCTCGGCGGCGGCGGCGGCGTAAAAGGCCGATTAAACAGACAGACTGTAAACCAGCAGCCGTGAAGAGAAACAAAGCAGCGGCTCCCCGGAGACCCGGCTAATCCGCCAAACGCTTAAACCCCCCATTAAATATTTAATGAGCACAAAGAGGAGCCGGCGGAGGACAGCGAATAAAACTGAGCCGGTCCACGTTTAGAGAAGAAGCGTCCCGCGAGACCGGCGCCGCCGCCGAGCGGACCTTCAGAGGGAACACCAGGGCAGAGTGGAGCCGAGACGACCATTTAGCCGCTCAGTTATCAGAACGCTGCTGCTCCCATCTGTTCCTCACCACAGAATCAGAACCAGAACCAGAACTAGAACCAGAAACTCTCCAGAACCGATGAATCAGCAGCGTGGTGTTGGTGTGAGAAGATGTCAGCTCAGGAAGCGTCCACCGGAGACCAAGTTTTTATCTCCTGGTGTTCAGATGAAAACGGGTTAAAGTTAACGGGTCAGACGCTAAACGGGTCTGGGTTGGTGTGAGGCCCAAACAGAGGGATGGAGGCGGAGCTTCAATGCTTTTATCTTCTCAGGCTCACGGCTTCCTGCTGCTCTGTGGTTCTGTCAGCGACGGGCTGCTTCCTCTCTGTTCATTCACCCTCTGATGGACGACTTCAGTGTGAAGGTCCACGTTTGGTGGAGACAGAACCCGTCCATTTATTAACCTGTGCTCGTCCCACTCCTATGAGCAGCTGCTGTTCAGGTGGACTCACCTGTAAACACCTCCTGCCTTCACCTGTCAGACCCCAGCCTCCTGTTCAACCTCTCAGGCTGCTGGTGGACAAACGTCTTCACTCTGAGCGCCAGAGAAGCTACCGGTAAACATGTGGAACATCTGGAACATCTGGAACATGTGGAACATGTGACCACACTGAGGAACATCCACCAATACATTTATTATTACTTCTAGTTTTTAAAGTCTGTTTGTTGATAAATGACAGAATTCAGACACAAAACAGCAACGAAAGGAACAAAAACTGTGGTTTGGTTTTATTATTATATTATATTATATTATATTATATTATGTTATTTTATATTATATATTGTATAGTTTGTGTCGTCAGTGTTTCTGCTGTCCGGTGGTTTTCCAGCAGCTCTTTTTGTCTCTTATTCTCTGTTTTTGTGTCATTTTCTCCAACAGGGATGAAAACAACCGAATGGCAGCTCAGAACCAGAACCGGGACAGAACCTGCAGCTCACATCTCGTGGATTTCAGCTCCGGAATCTGAACCGTAGACGTTTTTCTGAGACCTCGTAACAGAAAGAATCTGTTTTTGTTCTGCTCTCCAGCGGCTGACTGATATAAATATATATATACAGATATATAGATATATAGATATAAATATAAATGGCGTCTGGCGGCGCCTCGCGATCCCTCTCAGAAGTTAAACAGCCATAAAAGGCTGCAGGAACTCTGACCTTCACGATCTAACCGAGCAGGAAAAGCCAATGATGTGTACAAGGCCCCGCTCGGCCCGGAGATGAGGATGAAATATGTCCTGGTGTCACCGAAACATAACGCTGCGTCTCCGCTGACAGATACGGTCCCGCTACCGTCACAACGGCCCGAGTTCTGCAGCGCTAAAAGCTTTTACTGTCGGCCATAAAGAGCGCGACACACGGAGAGGAGGCGACCACGTGGAGGCTCCACACCAGAACGCCACGGCACCGGACCAGGACAGGGCACGGCACCGGACCGGGACACGTCCGGGACACGTCACGGCACCGGACCGGGACACGTCCGGGACACGCCACGGCACCGGACCGAGACACGCCACGGCACCGGACCGGGCCACGTCACGGCACCGGACCGGGACACGCCACGGCACCGGACCGCGACACGTCACGGCACCGGACCGGGACACGTCACGGCACCGGACCGGAAACAACCACTGAGAACTGAAACCAGTCAGAACCGTCCTCCTGTGGGTTCCGTCCACGTTCCAGTTTGTGGAACCTCAGCTTGTTCCTTCATACCAGCGGTTCTGGTTATTTTTGTGCTCCAGAACAAACCTCTGGGTCGGACCTCCACTCTTCGTGCCTCCACGTGTGTTTGATGCATTTTTTAATCAACGCATTAGAAAACTTTGTGTCTGAAACCTGCGTTGTGCCCGACGGCCAGCAGGGGGCGACTCCTCGGCCGAGTGAAGCAGCTGAGCAGAGAGGAAACGAGGCGACTTCATCAGCGACCTGCTGCTTCAGGAAGCGTCCTCCTGACGAGCTGAAGGCCTCATTCAGCAGCTCTGAGCCTCCTTCAGTCCACTCTGGTGTCTGCAAAGCAAATTAAATTCCTGTTTAGAGACAAAGAGGCGACAAAGCCGACGATGTTTCAGGACGAACGTGAAGTCTGACCAAACCGTCTGGAGGCAGAACGGTCGCCTCCAGACCTCAGAGCTCACGTTCATCTTTTATTGATCATCACTGACAGAAGCAGAGCTCAAGAATCTACGCTTTGGTTTTAACATAAACGGAAATGAATAGAAATAAATGAAACGGTCCAGAAGCTGCAGCAGGAAGTCTGGAGAAAAGAAAAGGAAAAGTCAGTTCTGTTAAAAAGACAGAAACTAGATTAATGTCACTGAACCAGTTTAAATATCAGTATTATTATATATATATGTATAAATATGATTTAATGTGTGAATTCACCAAATCATTTAAATGTAAAGGTTCAGATCCTGATTCTGACCTTTAACCTGATTTAAACATAACGTGATGAAGTGTGTAAATGCTCCAGACTAATTTAAATAATGAGGTTAAGACCCGACAAAATTATAAAAAATACAAATAAACCCGACTCTGACATGGATAATTATTTTAAAATTATTTTAAGGGCCTTTAAGTTTTTAAGTGTTTATTGCTGGTTAGTTTATTTATGATGTGATTTTTATTGATTACATTTAATCGTCCTTCACTGGAAGCAGAGCTAAATGATGAACACCTTCACCTGTGTGGTCCTGACAGAACATGGACCGACCCGTCTGGTCCCCGGAGCCCCGACCCGGAGCCCCGACCCGGAGCCCCGACCCGGAGCGGACGTGTTCATTGTCTAACAGCACTCGACAGCTTCACGCTCAGGCTTGAAATCTGTTTGGAAGTCCTCGAGGGTGAAAAGCTGCCGAGAGAAAAGAGCTGCGAAGCGCCTCGGCCTCAGAAAGCCCAGAAGAAGAATGGTTCGGCGGGAGGACGTGGTCGTGTGTGGTCCTCCGGCCGCCGAGGCCCGGAGCCTGTCAGCGGCCGGGTCCCGGCGAGCGGATCAGGAGGCGGAGGAGGCCCGGGCTTTGTCCGGCGCTGACACTCCCATTGAAGCTCGGAGCAGCCGTGAAATAAAAGCTGTGAGGAGGCTGAAAGAGAGAAAGAGACGCTCCGGTAGTTGATTTAGTGGAAACAAAACGCGTGGAGGAGAGTGACTGAACCGGGCTTTGTGTCCGACTCAATGGATGTGAGCAAATACTGCTGGAAGTGTTCTGTTGGTTTAACCGGGTTCAGCTGTGGAGAGGAAAGAAGGCTTCAGCAGAACAAAGAGCTTCTGAGATAATTCCCCAACAATTAATACTGACTCGCTGACACACGTGGAGGCAGAACCGCGGCGCTGCTGCTTAGAACTCAGCTCCTGCTTGGTCCAGATCTCACCAGAAACACATGAAACTGGACCTGACAGGACCGGTTTCTGAACCACAAAGAACGTCCTGCAGGTTCATTAAAGTTCTCCTGACACCTGGAATCAAACTGATCCTGAACCGAAGGAAATATTTGCTAAAATCTTTTTGTCGGCTAACTGCTAGTTAGCCAGAACTCAGCTGGTTAGACGGATAAATTAAACTATTAGCCGACACCTAGCAAGCTTCTGTCTGCTCAGCTAAACTGTTCGTTAAAGTCAAACAGTTTTCAGCTAAAATAGCCTGTTAGCTAGCTCAAACGAAATGTCTGCGCTAACTGCTAACTATAGCTGCTAGGCTAAACTATTTTTAGCTTTGCAATAAACTGTCAGCAATCCTGAACTTTTATTTATGAGATCAGTCTGACTTTTAGCTGCTGAACGGAACCATTAGCTTAAATCAACATTCTTTTAGCAGCTAGCTGCCAAACAACTATCTTTTGTCGCTGTGTCCTCTTAGCTAACCAAATTTAGTTACAAAACTGTCGAACTAAAAAAAATACAGAAATAAAAGAAAGAAAGTAAAAAAAAAAAAAAAAAAGATTAAAAATGAGCAATTTATTTAGCTGCAAGCTGTTTTGTTAGCTAACAAAAAACTAAAATTAAATGTTAAACTAACTAAGCAGACTTTCAGCCAGTAAACTGTAGCATTGGCTAAATTAGCTAAGCTGTGCTAGCTGCTAAACTGTATGATTAGCTAACCTGAGAATCACAATTTGCTAACAGACCACTATTATAAAATTAACTAAAACAGTTTAGTTGCTAAAAAGGCCTCCTA
>NW_007578271.1:135976-139211 GCF_000690725.1 Stegastes partitus
TAATGGCTAAACCAAACCGCTAACCTGAAACAACCTGTTTGAACTGATGAACTCAACTGTTTTAAAATGCTAATACGAACTGAGCTGGTTCTGCAGGGAAACGGTTGAATGCACCACGGGGTAGCTAATCTTTATTTAGCTTGTTTTAAATATAATTTTATAACAACCTCATTGTTGTTTTTAGTCAGCAGGCAGTCTGGTGCTGAACGTAGTCCACAGTGTGAACGGTTTGGCTCATCCCTTCATTTAACTCAGACAGGAAACAATGATTTAGATGAAATGTGGTTTTTCTTGGACATCTTCAGACATGCACAGCAGGTCATTATCTGAAAGTCCAGTCATGCCGTCTGCAGCAGGCTGTGGTGGATAAACGGTGTGTTTGTGTTTTTAAAGCTAAAACGTGTGGATCATTGTTCTGGTCTTCAGCTGGACGGAGGTTTTCATAGAAGCTACCTGAAGCTGGTTTTCTCTGTGATGACGTCCTGATGCAGGACGACGGCTGCAAACTCTGCTGATGCCGCCGCCGTGCTTCCTCCAGACGCTGTTCAGCCTGATCATCCATAAGAAACGTTCCCGTTAGCGTCGCTGCGTGTTCTTTGACAAGCGCTTTGTTTTGTGCTGCTGCCAAAGTGAGCAGTGAACACGTCATCAGAACCGACCCGTCCAGAGCAGGTCGGAGACGCTCGAGTGTTTAAAGAGTCGTGTTTCAATTACAAGTTAAAAAGAGGCCGTAATTAAAACGCTGCAAACACGCATTTGAATGCAAAGTCAGACAAGAGAAGGAGTCTGACGAGTGCATTAAGACGAGTCAGACGTGAATGAGCACTTGGGAGGAACACAATGGGCCGGGCCGGGCCGCCTCCCCTCTTTGTTTCCAGCCTCCAGCAGCAGAAACCAGCAGAGGAGCTTTCAGGCTCTGGAGGAGGAGAGCAGCTGAATGAGGCCCAATCTGGTCCTGGTCCGCCTCGGATCGGCCAGAGCGCCTCGACAACAGAGCTGCAGGTGCAGGACGGTCGTAAACCCGACAGAACAAAGGAGGAGGTTCAGGCTGATGCTGGTCCGCCATAAACCCACAAAACCACTAACAGCTGACTGGTGCTGGTGAGCAGGTTCTGGTTTGTCCAGATGAGCAGCTCGTAGCAGCAGCTGGAGGCAGTTAGAGAACGTTGTCGGGACGTTTGGACATTTTCCTCCGTGTGTGTTTCTACTCAGAGATTTAAATTTACAAATGAAACAAACCAATTAATCCACGAGTTCAGCTCAGCCTTCATGTCGGGTCTTTATTTGTCAGCTGTGGCCTTAAAGAACTTTTAAACAACATCAGTGTGTCCAATAGGTTCTGACTGTCATCAGCTCTACATTTAAACTAAGTCTAAATAATTAGACCATTTTAAATACAACATTAATGAAGTCTGTGTTTTATCCAACTTCTGGGTCAGTCTGAACAACATCAGCACCGCAAAGATAAAGTCCAGATTATTCACAAGAACCAAGTTTGTTTGACTGAAAAGCAGCTGTTCTGGAGTCTAGACGTGTTTTTATAATTATAAAGTTCTTTCCTTCATGAGTTCATCCCGTCTGCTTCCTGTGCTCACATCACGCTCATGCTTTACTCACCAGCTAAAGTCGTTAGCATCACGTTAGCTCATCAAAACCAAAATGATTTGTTCTTCTAAAAACAAAAAACATGAACTCAACATGTGGAGATGATTTAACAGATGATTTCTCCACAACAGTCTCTGAACACGTAAAACATGACCTGAACTGACGGCACCATTAGCACCATTAGCACATTAGCACCATTAGCACCATTAGCATCATTAGCACCATTAGCATCATTAGCACCATTAGCACCATCAGCATCATTAGCATCATTAGCACCATTAGCATCATTAGCATCAGCGGCCCCTCTGTTGTCAGGTTGCAGCTAGCTGTGCTAATGCTTCTTCCCTGGATTCCAGAACATCTTCTTGGTTAACTTTCCTCAGAGAGAAGAACCGACTCGAGGTTCTGGTTCTACAGACGTCCATCTGAGACCGGCGCTGTGAGACAGTCGTAGTTCATCTGTCGGTTTTCCTCGGGTGTCGGTCGACCTCTCCCTGTCCTGCTCTGGAAGCTGGTGTTCCTGTTAGAACTCCTCCGAGCCCCGAGGCCGGACCCGGCCCGGCTCGGCGCTTCGTTCCTGCGCCGATGATCTACGACGCCTCCACTATCTGCTCATCTGAACTCTGAGCTCTTGTCGCCTCGGCCCGGCGCTGCCTTTGAAGTGCTGCTGTAGGTGTTAGTTTACGGCCGGCGCTGGAGATAAGATTCCTGAGAGCGCCGTAAATAAGACGCTGTCGCTGCAGGACGAGCAGCGCCGGAGGCCAGAACCCAGAGAGCTGCTCAGGCCCAAACATTCTCCACATACGAGAGCAGAACTTTAACAACCCGAGAACAGGATTTATGCCTGGAGGAGCTCCTGGTCTGAGGAGAAGTTCATCTTCAATAAACGTGATTCTGAAACGTTCCTGTTGCTCACAGACTGAATGTGGTCCAATTAATTCTACTGTCAGTTCATGACACCAGGAAGCTCGTTATTCATGTTCAGGCTCAACATCTGTCTGGATGAAGACAACTTCTGATGAAGCTACGTTCAACCAGCGGCACATAAACGGCTGATTACCGTCTGATCAGAACCAGGTGGAGAACAATGAGTCCGTGAAGCTGATTTCATTCGTTTAACACGACCTCCAGTTTAACTTACAGACGGGACGAAGCTGCTCTCATCACACCGAAGCTAAAAACGTTCATTTAGACTCCGTACATCAGATTCTTTGCTTTCTAAGAGTCACCGAAACAGAAAACAGTTTAAAACACACACCTGAATTAATCTGATTCCAGTTCATTTAACTCGTCACATTAATTAAATAATTCAGTTTGAGGATAAATATTCACTTCAATGTAAAACCTGGTTCAGTCTCTGCTTCTATTAATGCTGTCATTACAGTAAACTGGTTGAACGGCAGCAGAACGACGTCAACGTGTCACATGACCGACTCTAAACGAGCAGGAACATTAATTAGTGAACTTCAGAAATCAGAACAACAGTTTAATGGACCAATCAGATTCAGTCAGTGTGACGTCACTGCAGCAGGTCTCAGGTTCATGTTCTAACGTTCTCCGTTCTCCTCTGGGTTCTGGTCCAGGATCCGCTCAGTCCTCTGGGTTCTGGTCCAGGATCCGCTCAGTCCTC
>NW_007578271.1:139846-158745 GCF_000690725.1 Stegastes partitus
TCCACCGCACCATCAACTTTATCTACTGATTATTTCTCAGTTTATTTTCCCTTTTTGCAACTAAAGTGCTTCAGGCTAGCTAACAGTTTAGCTTAGCAGCTCAGGAATCCAGGTCAGGTGAGCTAATGGTTCAGTTCAGAAGCTAAAACAGTTAGCATCAGTTAGCATCAGTTAACAAAGGCTCATTTTTATAACTAAGTCATTTAATTTAGCGGCAGTTGGAATCAGGTGTTTAGCTTAAAGGCTAAAATAATTTATATGGTTCAGCTACTAAACAGTTCAAAGGTTTGTTTTAGTGGCTGAACACCTGGACAGGTGAATGAAAGCCGTCAGGTGAGCTGGTGTTCATGAGCTGTAATAGGTGGAGTCCTGTTGAGTCCTGGAAGCTGTCCGACATGCAGATCAACTCTCGGTTCGGTCTCGTTTCCAGTGATTCAGAGTTCTGCCGGGATGTTAGTTTAGAAATGAACCTCGTTATGAGCGACTAATTAGCTCATCTCAGATTTTCTAAATAGATTTTTTTGCTAAATTTTTTAGGATTTTCTTGCCAAATCTTTTAGCCTTTCATGTTAAACTCCAACGTGTCGGCTAAATACTAGTAAATCATGTAATTATTCAGGAGGTGTTAATTAAACATCCCTCTGCTGTGAAGCCACACGTGTGCTTAGCGTGTCAGAGGCGTGTTTATCCGTCTCGTTTACAGCCACTCAGGGGAAGCCGTGTTATTTGGGTCACACATGAAATCAAACAGCTTCACCTCTCGCTGAGACGGATGATTTATTCAGACGCTGGCAGACGCTCGCTCGGCGACAGATTGTGTTCTTGGTGATGTGCCTGAAGGCTCCAGGCTCAGCACAGACTCGGAGGTTAGCATAGCTTAGCGCTGACGCTCGGGGACGCTAACGCCTCTCTGAGCTCCAGAAACAAGACACAACATGTAAATCAGGCGAATGTGGAGCTGTTTGGACTCAGAGTGAATTCATTTGGACGCTGTTGGATTTATGTAAATAAGTGAAGTGATTAAATGTTTGATGGAGCTCCGGTCCCTCCAGACCGAGGAAAAAAGACAGAATACAATATAGACGCTGAGCTGTTGTGATGTGACACGAAACTAGCAGCTGGTTTCACTCAGATGATAGCATTCAAGTTAAATTAGCAGATAAAGAGGCTGGATTTAAGGTTAGCTAGTTTAGCAGCTAAAGTAAGTTCACATTAGCTACAGATTAGCTAACGCTTGGTTAGCTGCCCAAATAGTCTGGTTTCACTGAGTCGGTATTCAGGCTTCAGAGTTTGCGGCTCCGTTTGGCAGCTTTAAAAGTTTAGTCCAAGCTAACAGTTCAGTTTAACAGCTAAGCTACAGGTTAGCTATTAGCTCATTTTAGCAGCTGAAACTATTTAGCTCAAGCAAAGTAGCAGTTAAAGCAGCTAGTTTAGCTCAAAATGGCAAAACATCCCCATAAAGCAGCACAAAGGGCTGGTATTAGCATTAGCAGATGAGCTAGCTGCTGGGCTGAAGCTACCATGAGGGTTTTGGTTGTGCTAGCAGCTCGTAGTTCAGATGGTTTGCTGATGACAGGTTAGCGTGAGCTGCAGAGCTCCACTGTGGTGTTGGACTTTCTCTCCATCACTCATGTCATCGCGGCGTCTCAGCGACTGACTGATGCTCATCTGACGCCTCCAACCAAGCAGCAGGAATTCATATGCTGGGTCTAGAAACATCCAATCAGATCGCAGCGACAGGTAGCGTCTGTCAGGTGAGTGACAGCAGCCATCAGCAGCTCTCTGTTGACTTTGAAGGAGCTTCACTTTGATGCAGCAGCCGTTGAGCTCGCTGCAGGTCAACAAGTCGAAGGTCCCTCACAGGTGAGCGATCAATCAGCTGATCCGCCGCCGGAGGGTTCATCGGCACCCAACATCTGACGGGATCAATCGTTTGTCAAGAGTTATTTTCTCCCCTGAGGTCCTGAAAGAATCTGTCAACCTGTAGAGGAGCAGAGGATCCTGGAGAACCAGGACCTGGAGACACTGAAGGCTGAGTCATGATGTTTCCACATAGAAGTCAGACAGCGTTTACACCTGAGATCTACAGCAAACCACCACGACCTTCTGGACACGTCATCCAACCTGGAGTAGATATGGGAGGAAGATGTTCCTCCATCAGATGTAGAGATGTTCCTCCATCAGATGTCGAGATGTTCCTCCATCAGATGTAGAGATGTTCCTCCATCCAGCGCCTCATGACCTCTCCATGCTGCTGTACCTTTAAGCCGTGACGGTTTGGTGCCGTCTGCAGTCCACTGAATGCTTCATGGGTCTGGATGGTTGGTTCCTGTGGCTGGTTGGTTGCCATCAGAACTTCTGGGCTTGTTGTCAGCAGATGGATTCAAAGTGAAGGCGGCCGTCAGAGGAGCTGATGGAGACGTCTGCAGTCGTCCTTCTGCCTCCTCCTCATGTCTTATTGACGGCGTAGAAACCTTCTTTCACGGCGTTTCGTCATCTGATGAATCCATTCATCAGAGTAAATAAGCCATGTGCTGTTAGTCTGGGGGTTCTGCACAGCGTGTCATCATCATCATCATCATCATCATCTCCACCGTCTCCTCCTCGGCTTCATCTCACTTTGGTAATTAGTGTTTAGGTCGTCACGCCTCCAACCGAAGCCTCTAATTAAGCAACACGGACGGCAGCAGGTGATTAATTACAGACACTTCCTGCAGATCTCCGCTTTGGTGACGACGTTCTGAGTGTTCGGCTTCACTGGACTGAGCCTGAAGTCCAGAACCTTCAGAAGCTGCTTCTGTTCACACACCTGAGAGTTAAAGGAACAACTCTGACATTTAAAGCAGCGTTTGGACTCAGTGTTCAGGTGTGAATCCTGCACGTTGCTCAGCACCGTCTGGGCCTCACAGTACCAGTACCAGTACCAGTACCAGTGTTCTGTCCCAGGAAAATATCCTTCACCAACCCCACAGCAGCAGAGGAGAGCGCAAACATCTCAGAAACATCAGCATTAAGATCAAAAATGAACCCAAACGGTCCAGATCCTCCAGATCCTCTGGATGGAAGTAAAGCTCGTCAGTGGTTTGGTTCTCCGACCAGCAGGAACCCTGAGGAACACGTGTTAGCGTGTGAACGTCCAGCAGCTCCAGCTGAAGGTCAGTCTGAACTGTTCTAAAGTATTAAACACGTTTTCAGACTCGTTTTAACTCAGGACAGAACAGAACCCATCATGAGGTGGACCAGCTAACGCTAACGCTAGCTTTAGGTTTTAGCCTTTAAAGCCACAAACATCCTGAAGCTGCTGCGTTTTGTTCCTGGTTCTTCAGTGAAACATGTTCAGGTGAAAACAGGCTTCACTCAGACGGGATGTTTCCTAAACGCAGGACGTTAAAGGTGGTGGAGACCAAACACGGAGCACAAACAGCCAATGACAGCGTGAGACAGGATGTCAATCATCACCTGTAACGTGTTGCTTTAAACAACAATGATAATAATTTAAATCATGTTTATTATTTCTTCACTAATTCATTTCATGTGTTCGTTTGGTTTCTGACTGACTATGTTTGGTCCTAATTAATGTTCTTATTAATTAATTCTAGAATGAATCCGTTTGATTGGCTCTGGTTGTAGCTTGATCCTGAACCTGCTTCCATTCAGACCTGTAACTCTGTGATGAAGCGCTGCTGCTGCTGCTGGAGCTCCGGGTCTCTGTGGGATCAGCACAGTTCTGTTTGTGGCCCAGATCACTCCTCTGTGGTTCACTAAATGTTTCTCTGGCATCACTTGAACTCGTGTGAGCGCCGTTTGTCTTGTTGGTTCTGAGGCGCTCTGAGCAGGAATGTGAGTAACGGCACCGTTCTGCTGTTTAAATGCCATTTGTTCTACTTGTGTGTGGTCAGGAGGTGGAGGAGGTGGAGGAGGAGGTGGAGGCGGGGGCGCCGCAGACCCACATTTCTACGGTAACAGTCGCCGTCTCTCGGCAACACACTCAAAGACCTGAACGCATTGACGGAGCGCATTGTGTTCGGCACCACGAAGTGTTCACTGGATAATCCCTGACGGCCGCCCAGACGCTGCTGCTGCTCGCCGCCCGGACAGACCGGCTACTGTTCAAACACAGAACCACAGGACGGGTTCTGCTGCCTCAGCCGTCATCTTTCACACAGAACCGGGTTTTCTCTGTGGACTCACCGTGATGTTTGAACTGCAGCAGATTTCTTGAGTTGTGTTGAAGAAAAGATCATTTAGAGAGGATTTAAAAAAGGGTTTGAATGAGAAGACAACGTGAGAAGCAGAAAATAAAAGAACCGGATCAATGTGGAAATATGTGAAATAATAAACGGATCAAAGGACCAGAACCGGCTTTTGTTCAGATATGAAAAGTTGAATGACTCGTAGCTGGAGGCTCCATGGAAAGAAAACGATAGCGAACTGAAACCATCGTGTTTATCGGCTAACTTAGCGCTAAAAGTAGTAAACAGCTAAATGTAAAATCATCAGGCAGCTAGCTGAAATTAGCCTAAAATGCTTGACTAAAAGTGATCAATAATTACTGCATGTAATACAAGGTTAGCTAAAAATAACAAGTAGCTACATGTATGTTTTCAGGAGTTAGCGGTGAGCAGTCGACAAGCTACAAGTAAAAAGTAGTCCGTTAAAAACAATGCAAAGCTAGCTAAAAGTCATAAACAACAGGGAGCTAAAACTGAGAAACGGTGGCTAACAGGAAGCAACAGTTAGCTAATAGTAATAAATAGCAAGCTAAATATAGTAACTAGCTAGCTAAAAGTAATTAATTACGACAAGCAATGAATTATTAGATAAAAGAAAAACAATGTTAGCTAAGAGTAAGAACTATTTTGCTAATCGTTAGCAACAGGAAATGAATGTTAGCTAATCGGTCGCTAAAACTAAGAAATGGTCCCTTAAAGTAATAAATCATGAGCTACATGTGATAATTAGTAAACAGTCATAAGCAGTGAGCTGAAAGTAACAAACAGCTGGTTTAAGGTAACATATGAGCTAGCTCAAGAAATAAATCATGAAATGACAATAATTAATGATCAGATAGAAACAATACTCAGGTCAAAGTAATAAACTACAAATAACAAATTGTTCCCTAAATAAAAAGAAATTGTCACTTAAAGTCATAAATTGTTTTCCAAAAGTAATTATTAGCTAAAAAGAAGTAGTTAGAACGTAAAGGACAGGCGGCTAACGGTGATATTCTCGTTAGCTAAAAGTAATTAATAAGAGTTAAAAACAATAAATGAATGGCTTAAAGTAATAAGTAGCTACGCTAAAGTCATCAGAGTCAATAAATAAATATATATTATATTATATTGGATAACTGATAAAAATAAGAAATGTTCACGAATACCTTTTTAAAAAACAAAGTATTTGTATTTATTATTAATGAAGCTAAAAGTAACGGATTAAATGATTAAAACAGTTTGATGGCTCAAAAGAAGCCGATAAATGTTTTACAGACGAACACAGAACCCGTCTGATCAGGGATCAATCAACACGATCAGTTCTGGTGTGTCAGGAAATATCAGAATATTAATCAACAAACTGATCAGCGTGTTCGCTGAAGGCCGACGGGCTGCTGCAGAACCCAGTCTGAGGTTCAGTACCGAACCGGACCTGGTTTGTCCACCGATCAGTGGGTTTGATTGGACTGAACATGTGACGGTAAATGAAATGAAAAATACTGTCACAATTAAGTCACATGTAGGACGATTATCAGCCTGTTAACGAGCAGCAGCAGCTCCATGATGACAACGTTCAGAGAAATTCTGCAGCAGGTGGAAAATAATCAGAACTGAATTCAGGATAAAAGTGACGGTTCTGTAAAGTCCGGTCTGTTTAATTAATGCTGAATTATCTGATCAATAAGCAGATATTTATTGATGATGTATTGAGGGCTTTCTGTTGATCTGATTCCAGCCCGTCGCTGCTTCACGATGCTGGAAGTAAAAAGCTGAACCTTCAACATTTGCTTCAGTTCGTTTCCTCATTTTGCTGCTTTTCTGTTTTTCATCATGTCGGCGTTTAAAAGTCGAACCAGACGAGACGTCGCTCCGGAAAAATCCCTCAGAATGAAACCTGAGAGTCATTTACAGCCTCCGTTATTATTTAAAACAGAACCTGTGGACCCGTTTAAACACTGAACTGGACCGACGCGACACAAACACAGATTTTTAATCACATTTCTGTTCCTGTGGTTCTGATGATTTTAGTTCATCGTTCTGACGTTTATGAAGCTTCGTTTAATTCATTTAATTCCTTTAATTCATTTAATTCATTTAATTCCTTTAACACACAAACGCCTTCGGTTGAAACGTGAACATTCAACTAAATACGATCATTAAATAAATCTGGTTTTAATCTAAACTGTTTTTTTTTTTAAATGTCTTTAAACTAACAAACATTTTCAGCTTCACACATTCAGAACAAGATGAAATAAATCAGGAGTTTTAAATACGAGAACATTTAAATTACGTCAAATTCAACCAGATTAAAACATTTGTTTTAATAAATGAGGCAGTAAATTATTTTTATTTCTATTATCAGCTCGTGTTTCTGCTGTTTTTAGTTAAATGATGTTAAACAGAGAAGCAGCAGCCGAGAAACTAAACGAGGAAACGACCTGACGTTTGTCTCCATCGTTAATTTAACGTCAATAAAACGCATTAATTCATTCTTTTATTTTTAATAATTAGCTTTTGAGGCCAAACAGGAAAAATGAGCAAAGCGTCAAATTAAATCCACGTTTTCTGACTTAAAGACAGAAGAACTGAAACCCGTTCAGCTCAGGAGGAATAAATGGAGCCGATCTGAACCCGTCTGGTTCTGGACTCAGCTTCAGGGTTGGATCCATGAATTAATCTGAATTATTAGTTAATTAACTTAACGAGAGCCGGACTCGGGATCGGACACATTAATGGAATTAAAACATCAGCAGCACGGTGTGATAAAGGTTCTGATCCAGTGTGACGCCAGAACACATGAATCTGGTTCTGAGCTGAAAAATAAAGAGAACCGGCTGAGACACGACCCGGAGGACACCAGAACCTCTACAGGCCTTTGGGTTTGTTCTGATTACATCTACTGTGAAGAAGTGCAGGACTCGGACTCGGACTCGGACGGACCCGTTGTTTTTCCCGTGAAGGTTCTTTAATGAGCTGGATGAGCAACACAGTGCAGGAAGCTGCGGGTCGGTCTGGGTCATGCTTTGAGCTCCAGACGGCCCAGAAATCAAACCAACACTCACAAACACAGACCGGTTCTGTTTTCAGACAGCATGCAGCAGTACAAATACACAGACAGCGGCCCGGTTACAGCAAAGCCCAACCCGACAGCCCTACAAAACACCGAGAGTGAAAAAGTGCATCAGAGACTTCAGAACCTCGTTCATGGTCCAACACCTCCAGGGGTTGGTTCTGGGCTGTGCAGAACCTCAGACATAAATATACCATCAGTCTCAGTCCGTCGGTTCTGCTCTGGATTGTTCTTATCAAAATAAAGTCCATTTAAAAAGACACACGGTGCTGAAGGAGGTTCTGGTTCTGGAGAAGCCCGGCTGCTTTTCCTCTAAAGTGGAAAAACTTCACCTCCTCACAGGTTCTGCTTCAGTCCGGAGCAGAACAGAACCAGCACAAAGTGAGTCTCAGTGTGTCCAGTCAGGCCCGGAAGAAAAGACCCGGAACAAAGGTCCGGACCTTTGGCTCTGCAGGACCCAGCGAGCCCTGAACCAGTCCGGCAGCAGGAATGTGGACAGAACGGGACCGGGCCGGAGGTCAGAGGTCACAGAATGAAACGAAACCACGGATGGAACCAGCTTTGGACTCGGAGCCGTCAGTGGACCGCCACCGCGGGCTGCAGCGCCTCTCCGGGCGCCGCCGGGCTGCTCTGCCCGGTGGCGGTCTGCGGGGACGTGGGGCTCAGGGACTGGGGCGAGTTGGCCAGGAAGGCCGGGATGTGCGCCGGCAGCCCGGGCAGGCCGGGCACCGAGGCGGGCGTGGGCTTGATGGGCACCGGGATGGCGGGCAGCGTCTGGCCGTGGCAGATGGACTTGAGCGGCATCCCGTAGGCCGAGTAGTCGCTGATGGGCGCCGCCGGGTCCATCATCCCGGAGCCGTACATGTGCGGCCAGGCCGGGGCCAGCTGGTTGTGCAGCGGGTAGCCGGCGGGCGAGAAGGCCGCCAGGCCGCCCGGCATCTTGTACTCTCGGGCGATGATGTTCTCGATGGCGAACGGGTGCTTGAAGCCGGACGGCTGCGCCGCGGAGCTCAGGTTGTATCCGGCCGACATCTGCGGCAGGTGCGCGGCGGCGTGCAGCGCGCTGAGCCGCAGCTTGGCCTGCTGCTGCAGGTAGTGGGCGGCGTCCTGCGGCTTGCTGGGGCCCAGCGGGTCGGTGGGCTGCATGCTGCCCACCTTGAAGCGCTTCCGGCGCCGCAGAAAGCTGCCGTTCTCGAACATGTCGCCGCAGTTGGGGTGCAGCGCCCAGAAGCTGCCCTTCCCGGGCTGGTCCGGGCGGCGCGGGATCTTGATGAAGCAGTCGTTGAAGGAGAGGTTGTGGCGCAGAGAGTTCTGCCAGCGCTGCGTGTTCTCCCGGTAGTAGGGGAACCGGTCCATGATGAACTTGTAGATCTCGCTGAGCGGCAGCATCTTCTCCGGGCAGCTCTGGATGGCCATGGCCGTCAGCGAGATGTACGAGTACGGAGGCTTCTGGTCGCTGTACGTGTTCCGGCCCGGGCGAGGCATGGTTCTGCAGAACCGGACCGGACCGAGCCGGACCGGACCGGGTTCAGTTCAGTCCGAGGCTCGTGTCACTTTGAGCAAACTTTGTGCAGCAGCAGCTCCTCACTGCGCCTTTACGCAGCGCCGCTGCGCGCTGCCCCGCATCGCCCCGCACCGTCAGCCCGCTCTCACAAAGTTACGGCGGCAGCTGCTGCGGGTCTCTGTGGTTCTCTGCGGGTTTGTGCGGGTCTCCGGCAGCTGCAGCGCGGTGTCCGTGCTCCTCCTGGCCGCTGCTGAGCTGCGCTACGCGGCGGCTGCCTCCGTGTCCGGGTCTGTCCCGGGAGCGGCTGGACGCGGAGACACCGGAGCCTCATTAAAGAGGAACTTCTTCAGCGTCACGTGACCAGAGGGAGGGAGGGGCGGCGGGGCGGGGGGGCAGGGGGGGCTCCGGGGGGTTCATTTATTTACTCGGAACCACAACAAGAGTCCCGTTCAGTTGACGGCAGCAGGAGCCGCGCGGAGGAGCCTCCAGCCGGGGAGCAGCACCGGAGCCACGGCGGAGGTCTGAGAGTGTGTGTGTGTGTGTGTGTGTGTGTGTGTGTGTGTGTGTGTGTTGGGGCCTCTCACTGAGCTGCTCGTCGGTTCTTTCCTCCACAGTGAAGCCGAACCGCCGGAGCCCGACCAGGCGGAACCAGAACCGGCTCTCCGTTGACGAACTTTGTTTGTGAACCAGAAATGAGTGAATTGAACCTTTTTTTGTTTTTGTTGTTGTTGTTTTGTTTTAAATGTTTTTCTCTGTTTCCTGAACTCTAAATGATTTTTTCAGGTTTCCTCAAACGACCGAACCTTCAGTGGTTCTGATCCGCTCCGCATTGATTTAAAACGTTTAAATTAAACCTTTAATTTGAGCCGCTTTAGTTTTTTCTTTAGAAGAATTTAAATGTTTTATTTTCCAGTTTAATTTGATTCTTTGTTTAACTGAAGGAACTTTTTTTGTTTTTAAAAGCTGCTGATTGTTTGAACCTTTTTTAGATTTTTAGATGAAACCTGAGCAGCAGCAGAACCAGAACCAGAGCAGATGTGAGTCCATCACCGGGACATGAACCGGTTCTGCTTCATGGTTATTTATGGAGATAAAACCCAAACGGAACCGGGTCATCAGACGGTCCGGGTTCGTGTGTTCTGAACGAGTCGCTGCAGCTTCAACAGGATTTAAATTCAACAAGAATAAAAATCATTTGCTGACTTTTAATTTATGAAATGAACGATCTAAATATTTTCTAATTAACTGATTGAATTAAGACTCATTATGCTGTTAATTGTCTGACTGCTCTAATAATCAATAATCAATCAGCAGTCACCGGGTTTCTTCTGCTCGGATCCGTTCTTCCCTCCGTCGGCTCTCATTGGGTCAGAACGCAGCAGAGGGACGATCACGGCGCGGCTCTCCGGGCTCCGGTGGCTCCGGTGGCTCCGGTGGCTCCGGTGGCTCCGGGGGCCGGCGGGCCGGGACCAGGAGCTCCGGGACTCGGAGCGACTCGGCGCTGACACGAGTCCGGATCGAATCTATCTCCCGATGATGAGCTCAGTCCGGGTCTTCACTGGTTTGCTGTTTTTAAACTGTTGTCTTTTATTTTCGTTTTAAATGTGTTTCATTCGAATTAATTTCAAAATTAATGAATCAAACTAAATTTCGCTTCCGAGATAAATAAAATATTTTTCATTTCATTTTTTCATTCAGTTTGATTCAATTGATTTTGTTGCTGCAGAAGTTTTATTTCATCAGTTAGAAATAAAACAATAAAACCAGAAATAAAATAAAACCAGAAATAAAATAAAACCAGAAATAAAATAAAAACGCTTAATTTTCATTCAGATTCTTTCTGTTTTAAATGTTTGATTTCTTTTTTCTGCGTGTTTCTGGATCTGATTTGTGATCTTTGCTTCACGTCTGTTTTTATTTGATGACATTTGTTCTGTTTCATTGATTCTAATCTTCTGGTTTCTGGTTGATTCGTTTGTTTTTCTAATGTTGTAAAAACGTTATTTTATTGTTTCCTTATTATTTATTCTAACAAAATATTAGAATCCAGACAGTTTAATATGAATCTCTAAAATCTGTCCATCAGTTTAATGAGTTTTAATTAAATCACCTGTTTAGCTCTAAATCATCTCTTTGATTAATTAATTCTGTTTCATAATTAGCTCCACAAACACGTTCATTATTACACTAAAATTATTTTATAAGTAAATAAACAAACAAACAGAAGTTTGCCTTGTAAACATGTAAATATTTACTCAGGATTCTTGCCGCGGCTCTCTGATTGGTCGCCCAGCAGCCAATCAGAGAGCTGGAAACTTAACGACGTCATGCAGATAAATTAATTTTAATGGTCACCTTCAGTTGTTTTAATGTCAAACATTCAGAGCAGAGCTGCACATCCAGCTCGTTACTGACTCATTAGCTGATTGATTAATTAGGGTATTGATCCGTTGTTCCACTGACACATCAATAAAGTTGTGTTGGTTTGAATGAGCTCTGCCTCCAACAACAATCATCACGTTGATCATAAACACTCAATCAGCTGTCACCTAATTAGCATCTGGAGGACCCTCGTTAGCGGTTAATTGATTAATTAAGCAGCAGCAGAAGCAGGACGAAGGTTTTTCTGCTTTAGGCTGAGAACAGTTGGAGCTTCTGGAGCTTCTGGAGCTTCTGGAGCTTCTGGAGCTTCTGGAGCTTCTGGAACATGAAGTTTAACAGCGACTGAAGGAACGAGTCCGTTTGTACAGACACACAGTTCGTTCTTTATTGATTTAAACTGTTTGTTTTCTTTTTAAATTTGAATTGTTTGAAAGTAAAATTATTCTGTTGAGTCACAGAGTGAAGATCTGACTGTTTGTTTGTTTGTTTGTTTGTTTGTTTGTTTACCGTTAACGTGTCAATAAAAACTTTACTGGTGTCTGACAGAGTTCTGCTACACTCATTTATTCATCGTCTCTGAGAACCAGTGTCGCTGATACAGAACCGTGTCGCCGATACAGAACCGGTGTCGCTGATACAGAACCGGTGTCATGATACAGAACCGGTGTCACTGATACAGAACCGGTCCACCTCAGAGGAACTCAAAGTGCTTCACACACACTGAAGGCTGGATGTTCCACCTGGTCCACTGTGTGAGGACCCCATGTGGGTTCTGACTTTGGTTCTGTGTCAGAGTTCAGGTCAGAACCGGGTTCAGGTCCTGATGACGTTATGTTAATGAGGGTCCTCACACCGGAAGGAAGACATGTATGTGTGTGCCGGAGGTGATGAAGACGATGGAGGTGATGGAGACGATGAAGATGATGAAGATGATGAAGATGATGGAGGCGGTTCTTCAACACGCTCCTCATCATCACCACTTCAGCTGCTCTCAGACACACACACACACACACACACAGGGAAGGCTATCTTTGTGAGGACACCGGTTAACGCATCACGAGGACCCGGTTCTGGTTCTAGAAGAAAATGAGTGTGAGGCTCTCAGACAGCCTGTTGGATCTTTGAATGTTTGTCCCAAGGTGAGGAACAAACAGTCTAAAGGGTAAAGCTCCAGGTCCACTGGCAGCAGAACAGAACCAGAGCATGATGCTGCCACCTCCATGCTGGATGGTAGGTTTGGTGTTCTTGGGGTTAAAGGCCTCACCTTCTCTCCTCCAGACATGGTTCTGCTCAGTGTTGGTTCCATCTGACCAGAACTTTCCTCCAGAAGGTCTTTTCTTTGTCCATGTGACCAGCAGCAGACTTCAGTGGAGCTTTAAGGTTCTGCTTCTCGAGGAAGAACTTCCTTCTCCATCACCTCTCAGCTCATGTTGATGTCAGACCCTGTGGACACTGACAGCTGTGTTCCAGCAGCTTCTGGTCCATCCAGAGCTGCTTCCTGCTGGTTCCTGGTTGACTCTTGACCATCCTGACCAGTCGTCTCTCAGCAGCAGCTGCTAGTTTGTGTTTCCTTCCTGATGGTGGCAGTAACACAACTGGACCATGGACTTTATGCTGACACACTGATGGTTCTGGATCTGAAGCTGCTCTGAAACGGCTCCAGGTGACTTTCTGGTGACTTTCTGGAGTCGATCAGAACCACTCAGGAGAAGTTAGGAGGCTTTGATTAGGACAACTTTCTACATGACCAGAACTGATGGTTCTTGTTGCTGTTTGTTTATTTATGACCCAACAGGTTGGTTCTGTCTGCAGAAGACGCGACTGTTTTTATGTTTCACTGATTCCATCAATAATAATCATATGTTCAAGGTTCCGTCACACTTTAATGCAGGTAAATAACTTGTTTAGGTTCTGAGAGTCCAAAGAGGAGAACGTATGTGTTGAACAGATGACTGTTTGTTTTGGTGTCCAGCTGATCGTTAGATCATCATTAATGTACAGTTTGTATGACTTTGGTTGAAGTCACTGTTCAGAGATCAGATCAGTCACACTCACCTCCTCCGCCGGCGCCGTCCCGCTCATCACCAGAACCTGCTCCCAGATCCAGTCAGCCTTCATCAGCAGCCTGCAGGGAAAAAATAATTTGATGAGTTTTCATGGATCCTAAAACTCTGCAAAGAGGTTTTGAGCAGTGAGACGAGTTCAGAGCTCAGAGCTGTGAAGACGTTAAAGTCAGAACAGTGACGAGCAGATTAACGAGCCGACGTGTCTGATAGGTAGAAAAACAGAAAATAAAATCTGCTCCTTCTTTCTGCCTCTCAGCTGCTCTTCTGTTTCACACTAAAAAAAGAGACTCGTTGGACTAATTAATTCTTCAGGTCAGTAACGAGCCACCGAGTGACGTTTATTCACAAGAATCCAACAGGTTTGATGCTTCAGGTCTGATCCACTGAAACTCTGGATTCCTCTCAAACCAGCAGGTCGCTGCAGCTTCATTTAACTCGAGACTGTTTTTTAAAAATAAACAATTTGTTTTAATCACGTGTAAAATAGGATTCTGTCATTTGGTTCATGTTTCCTTTTCTTTACTCTGTAATTATTCTGACAGAAGAAAAGCAGCTGAGCTGCAGAGAAATGTGAAGAAATGTGAACGAACACCGAGAAGCAGAACGAAAGAGAAACCAAGAAATCAGCTCGTCTCCAAACCAGAACTCAAACTGGGATTAGTTCATAAAACCACTTCAACTGCAGCTCAGAGACACGTTTAAAAAACCTGGAAAGGAAAACTTACCCCGACGTCTGAACATCTGATTGTTTCTGATGTTTATCGAACTACATGCATCTAAACTGTTGCATTAATCAATAAGATGACGTGTAGCTCCCTGACGGTCAGAACTGGACTCCCGGCGGTCCAAGTCCCGGCGGTTCGAGTCTCGGCGGTTCGAGTCCCGGCGGTTCAAGTCTTGGTGGTTCGAGTCCCGGCGGCGCCTCCGGCCTCGACTCTCACACTCGAGTGGCTCTCAGCGTTCAGGAGACGATCGCTTCAATTAAACCGCTGATTAAGCAAATCGCAGGCTGATTTGTAAACGAGCAGGAGAGCTGCTAATTAGCAAGGCGATTAGCGTCTGAAGAGCAGCGAATGAGGCGCCGGCGCTCGTTAAGAGCCTCGCTGACAGATTATTAGTCCGCCAGGCTGCCAATAGCTCGCCTCATCACAGAGAGACGGAAACGACTGAAGCAGCTTTAACGGAGGTTTTATTGCTCCTGAACGCAGCCCGACTGCTGCTAATTGGATTTGATCTGTTCTCTCTGATCTGAGCTTTAAATCCTCCTTCGGTTGCTTCGCTCTGATTCTGGCTGATCTTTGAGCTCAATAACAACAAGAAGAAGCTGTCAAACTGTTTCCTGGTTCTCAGTCTTGTCTTATAGAAACACTGAGAGTGACGGAGGAGACACAAGCTGCAGACATCTAAGAGTGTTCAGAAGACACAAAGGAGGCGGAAACAATCAGAACGACGACATGAGGCGGGTTTCTGTTCACTGTTGTTTGATTTTCTGTCCTCTAAGGAACAAAAGCAGCTTCTATGAGCTTCTAGTTTTATCTATTTAAGCTGATGAAGAGCTGCATCTGATTCAGACTTTAGTTCAACATGTTTCCATAGAAACAAACTGTCGCGGGCCTCCAGCCAGCAGGGGGCGCTGCAGCAGGAGGAAAGGTTTTTATCTGCAAACATCTCAAGTCATTTTTCCTTTAAAGCTATGAGACACGCCCACTGATGAGGCTGTGGTTTCCAGATGGATTGATTTATTGACTGATCGATGTATTGATACGTATTTATTGTTAAAATGCTCCGATTGAAGAGAACAGTTTGTTTTTAACTGTTGGTGAAACTTTTAGCAGCTGAAGAGACGAACGTCCTCCAGAAGCTGGTGGAGACCAAACATGGAGCCGAAACAGAACAAATGTTGGATTGTCATTGATGAGGAGACGGAACCCTGAACGTGACCCAGTAGATCCTCCCAGTCTGACGTCAGGTTGGTTTTCTCCCAGTCTGACTCGTGACTCGATCACTTTGAGGCTTCATCGTGTTGTCTGGTTGATCTTCTCATTAACTTTGCTTTTAGCAGCATTTTGTGCTTTGGTCATATTTAGAATCGTTTGATTTTCTCATAAATGACTTTTTCATGATTTTTAAAATGTTTTTTTTTTTTATCTCATACTTTAAACTTTCTTAATCTGAAGCGTTTCTCAATAATCATGACTTTTTATTTCATATTTAAGGTTTTTTTCATGCTTTAAATCAGCTTGACTTGTTTTTTTTAGCCCATGTTTAGGCTCATCTGCTAATTCCTCTGATTTTATCTGGATTTTCCTTTAATTTCACATTTACTCTGCAGTAAGTTTAACTTTTAGAGATAATCTTCTTCTCAGTGTTTCCCTCATAATTTAAAATGAACTCATCCATTGGATTTTAAATCATCTTAATTCTACAGATTTCTCTCCGAGGTGTGAGTCTGTCTCAGTGTGACTGAATGAACCAGAAACACTCCACATGAAAATATTGATTTATTTCTCTTTACATATTTATTTGTGTTTATTTATCTGTTTCTTGCTTTTCTTCACCGTTTCTGTTTCGTGGCTGAAAACCGTCTTCGATGTTCCGCCGTGTGAATCCAAACACGTCGAGTCTTGAAGGACGATCACGCGATTCGAGTCGATGGAAACATTAAATAAACTCCGTATTAAAGCTGTTTGTGGTGTTTGTGCTGCTGCAGACTGTCGGCGGATTAAAGCAGATGTGTTTTTCTGCAGAGGCAGCTGTTATTTTCGGTGAAGTGCTCCCCGCTCGGCTTCTCATCTGATTACCGGCTTCATAAATGCGGCCGATCGCGTCCGCAGACGTGAACATCGGCGTCACTCGGGATAACACTCCATAACATTTTGTCCGGGGCCTAATTATTCCATTTGCTTGGACCTGGGTGCCATTTAGATGCAAGGTAATTCAGCGTGGTATAACTCAATTAAAATCCTCCTGACTGGGATTTATGGAACATCAGCAGCTCCTCAGTGGGACCAATGGGAGCGCTCCTTATTCATCCCCAAGTCCTCCTGATATTGCATTTCTGCAGCTCAATTAAATGCAGGAGCGATGAGGATGTTTCCGCCGTCTGTAATGAGGAGGACCAGATCTTCGTCCTCGCCGTGGGTTCAGGGCGCCGCTGAATTAGCGGGAGCTCAGCGCTCATTACGTCTGAAATTAACTTTTAAAAATGGCTCAAAGTGTCCTCTCTGATTAGACCGCAGAGCTTCTGATGCTGCAAACATCTGCAGCACACGTTCCTGCTCCATCAGGCCGCTCAGCGGAGAGTCTGTTGGTTATTCTGGGACTAATGCGGCCGTAAATCAGAGCTGCCGGACGTCCACGCGCTCAAAGTCAACAAGCAACCAGCAGGACGGAGGTGGGATCACCTGGAGAACATTCAGGTGACGAGTGTCGTGCAGAAGAACAAACGAGTTCAGCATCGAGTCAAACGAGTCGGTTGTTTAACGTCCTGAACCCAGAACCAGCCGACGGGTCCAGAAGGCGTTGGATCTGAAGTGCTGAATCATTACGAACTTTCAGATGGTCCCTAAACGTACGAGTGACCTTCAAGAAAAACAATCTGAGCTGAACATCAGATTTCATCAAAACTCCAAAAACACGACGACTGCACCAAGAAACGGAAACCTACAAACTCTGCTGAGCAACCGAGACCCAATCATGACTCAGCAGGAAACAGTCAGAGAGTTCTAACTGCAGCCAGAGTTTCCTCAGAGAGACTGAAGGAGAATCCAACATCTGGATCAATGAATAGATGCAGCACGGATCAGAACCAGAGACCAGAGGAGCCAGTTGGTGGAGAAACATTCATCTGATGGTGGAACATCTTTCTACATCTGAAACACTGCAGCAGAAAATGAAGTCCATCCATCATCTCTACACCTTCATCCTCACTATGGGGGGCGGAGCCTATCCCAGCTGACTCAGGGTGAAGGCAGGTTCACCTGGACAGGTAACCAGTCTATCACAGGGCTACACTTAGAGACAGACAACCAAGCACACTCACATTCACACCTACGGACAATTTACAATCACCAATTAACCTCAGCATGTTTCTGGACTGTGGGAGGAAGCCGGAGAACCCGGAGAGAACCCACGCTGCACGGGGAGAACATGGAGACTCCACGCAGGAAGATCCCGGGTGTCCTCACCGGGACGTGAACCACCAACCTTCTAGCTGTGAGGCCACGGTGCTAACCAGCGAGTAATAAAGATCATTTAAACTCTCTGGACTCCAGAGTGTCAAAAAAAGACTTAAACTATAAAAACTGAGAAAAAACAGCAACTATCTGTGAAACAAAGACTGTTTTTGCTGATTTGATGCAATGAAACTGAAGAATTATGACGTCAACAGATTCCTGATGTGAATGTTTGTTTTGTTTACAGTTTCTATACATTACCTTATATGGTCACATGATCGATCTTATTTCCTGGTTTTATGAGTTATTTGCTGCACTTTAACAAAACAGATTGACCATTCTTTAAATTCTTTAAATTCTTTAAATTAAACAGCAAATGTCTGTAAAATCACAGGTTTGGCTGAAATACAGAATAAACAGATTTTATTGTCACACCTGCAGAAGAGCAAATTCATATTTATTAAAATGTATATTTTTATGTGGACGTTCTGGTCAGTGTTGGTCTGTTTGGTGTTTTACACTGAACACACTAGTTTAATCTATTAAATCCTATTTTCTGCGGTTTTATTGGTTTTTCCTGTAGAACAGTTAAAACAGTTCAACACATGTCACAGTGCTGCTGGTGTGACGGTCAGGACGCCGTCAGGACGCCGTCAGGCTGAGCTCCACAAAGCTCACATATTCCACCTGTATATACACATATATACATACACACACATATATATATATATATATATATGTATATATGTGTGTATATATTCTCACTGATCCTTTCCTCCAGTTTGAGCCTCGTTCTGCTGCTTCCTCCTCATTAATTAATTATATAACATAATAATTAATGGCAGCTGTGGTGATCCACTCAGATTACAGCCGTTTGGCATCTGAACTGCTTGCTGCCGCCGTCACGACACCAGCGCCGCCGCCGCGGCAGCACGACGCCATGAATATTTAATTAATAATTAGTCATGTAATTCCTCCTCAGGAGTTATTATCCCTCAAACTGGTTTGTGAATTTAATTATTAGCAGCCTTTTTGTTTCCACGTCCCCCTCATTACTGTCAGGATTGATGTAACATAAACTTCATTAAAAATTAAAGTGGGATTCTTTAATTACGAGGCCGCCCTCGCCGACGCCAGAATTAGCCAACTCAGTGATGTGCAAATGAGAGCATTATTTAAGAAACATGCTGGAAGTAGTTATGCTAATTCTGCGGTTCACAGTGGCAGACCTTTCCACCAGCGGCTGCATATTCATTAAGTGCTCTATGCAAATTTAATGTAGCAGCCGTAGTAATGCTTGTTAATTTATTCAGATTTATTGAGTACGACTTGTAAAAAGTACCAATTTAATTAGCTCATCTCCGGATGGCGGCTGATCGCTGAGCTTCTTAAAACGACCAAACAGATCCGACCCGCGCTGTACAAAGCTGCTGCAGAGGAATCGCTCAGGCCCAGTCCACCAGTCCCCGAGGACCACGAGGACCACGA
>NW_007578271.1:159810-162989 GCF_000690725.1 Stegastes partitus
ATCATTCATTTTATTCTTCAGCTCGTGAGTTCTTCTGTGGATCGGTCCAGTCTGAAGCCGTTTAGTTTGGACCCAGACTGTCGGCTCAGAGCTCGTCCTTAATGACCAGTGATGAAGCCGGACTGCTGCTCTCTGACACCGGCTTCACTCTTCTGCTCAGGAACACGTCTAATTGGCTCTTTTAGAAAACAGCCAAACAAAACCATCACTACAGAACATTACGTCTGATCCGAGTGCAGCTGCTGCGTCTCTCACTGCGGTCCGATAATAAAACCTCTCCTCATACGTCTGCTCCTCCATGCATCAGCTGAACCTGCTGCTAATGAAGACGACTGAACACCACGTTCACCTCATGTTCAGGTGTTCTGGAGGTTTTAGCTTCTGGACTGAAGGATGAAAGGTTCTGCAGCCGCTGAATCCGACCAGTGAACCAGAGACTTCATGTTTTCTTGGAGCCGTTTTGTGTCTCTTTGGTTGTTTTAAATCTCTTTGTATTGATTTTGCATCTCTTTTGAATCTTTCAGCAGCTTTAGCGTCGTGTCTCTCTGACCTTTGTGTCTCATGCTCAGCTGCTTCTGGACTGAAGGATGAGATGTTCTGTCCTCAGACAGTTTCTCCTGCAGCCTCTGAATCCGACCAGTGAACAAGTGTTTGTGATCCGCCCGTACATTTCCCTCTGCTGATCTCAGGAGCTTTGACTCTGAAAAACAGCGGCCTGGCGGCTCATATATCAACACGTCCTCGTCTTTCTGTTTGTGCGCCGCGGCGGGCGGCTTTAGGAGGAAACAGATTGGACAATCAGCGAATTAAACCCACAGATCACCTGCAGGAAATCCCTGCCGGCTGCAGCTCTTCCAGGAGTTACCCAGTTGTCTGGAAGAAAAATGAAATAAGGGCCTTGTTTAAGGTCAAGATTTGCAGTGGCGGCTGGGCTCAGGCGTAAATGCTCGCTAACGCCGGCGCGGCTGATTGCTTTGCTCTCCAGACGATGTCAATTTTTGTCCGAGTCGTGTCGAGGGCCCTCCGGAGCGCCGCTCTATTATGGGCCGGCGGCTCACACAGTAATAGCACATTACATTCCTAATGTTTCCGATCCACCAGGCGCTCCTCCTGATCCCGCTCAGCCCGATGCTCGCTGCTCCGGCGCTCGGTCGGCCTCGTCGGGCCGCCGAGCATTAATCAGAGCGATCGCAGCGCCGAGGGAGAGCCGGCCGACTGGAAGTCATTAGAGAGGATGAATCTGTTGTATTTACTCCTGCGTTATGCAATAATGGAGACAGAAGGCAGCGCAGGACAAAGGAGAGGAGCATCCATCCGATCCACAGAACCAACCAGCAGCAGCACCAACTGGACCGTCACAGTCACGATCAGACGTTTATTCATAAAAGCACAGACAGGACAGAACCAAGAGACGGAAACAGCCGAAGGTCCGAACACGTCCAAGACTCAGAATAAATCAACAGGAGACAGAACAGACAGACGGACCGGACTGGACCAGGCGGGACACGGTCAGAACCGTCAGAACCAAGACAAGACAAACACAGAAATAAGTCAAGAATTAAAATGAAGAAAAAATGTAAAAGAATGAGATGATAAAATAGAAATAATCACTGCTCATGGTTGTTCTATAAATCTGTTGGATGACGGAAAATAAAAACATGAATTTACACGTTAACCATTAAAAACACGACAAAACCACGTCCACGTCAGAAAAATGACAGTTTTTACAAAAAGTGACTCATTAATGGTTCTACAAATCATTTAACAGCAAAGTTACATCATTATTATTATTATCATTATTGTTATTATTATTATTTTTATCACTAATGATCTTATCTGTGACTTTATTGGACATCATCTGTAGTTTAACCAAACATGTGGGACCTACGCTGCTCTGATTGGCTGCTCCCCGTTACCACTTCCTGTTCAGTCCCAGAGTCGCTTCGTTCCCTTTACGGTTGGTTTTACTTGTGAAGGTGTTTTGCACGTCCACCGTAACAACCTGTAAACGGTTCAGTAATTTAACTTAATTTAATTTAACTGGAACCTCCTGAATTGATCTGAAGTCTTTTTGGACTTTTTGCTGATTAATGGTATTAATGAACTTTGATTAACGACGACCGACCAGCAGCTGGAGGTCTGATGGACAGAAATCTGCATGTTTCTGTCATTAGTGATGATTTGATGAAGAAAAACGTTACAGTGAGTAAATGAAGCAGAATTAGCTGAACTGGACTCTTTGCTGCTCATTAGAAAACGTTCAGCGGTTCTGGTCCGGTTCCATCTGAACTCTGTCGAGCTGGTTCCTCTCCTCTCATGAAGCTGCTCAGGTTGAAGCCCAGACTGGACCTGGAGGCTCGTGAAGGTGCTGAAGCTCTGGACCATCCAGCATGTGGCTGGATGTGATCGGCGGAGAGTTTCCTGTCTGTTTTCTGTCTGTTTTCTGTCTGTTTTCTGTCTGTTTTCTGTCTGTTTTCTGTCTGTTTTCTGTCTGTGCATATATTTGCAGCAGAACTTCATTAAACAGCAGCGGGTTGATAAATAAAGATTAACTGATCAGAAGATTAGCGAGTGATTTTGTTGTGAAATTAACTTTGATGTGGGGGCGTCGCGGCTCCTGTCCGACGCCGTAATTAAATCAAAATCCTCCTCAAACACGTGGCGCTCAGATTTGGGAGGCGTCCGGAGTTTTTCAACAGCTTAATCTTTCAATTAATTCTCAGGAAACTTCAATGAAACTGCAGCAGAGACACAAGCGAGCCTCTAATCCGTCAGCCGGGACTCATTAAAACTTCTGTGCAGGTTCAGAGCGCCGGAGTTCTGCTGCTGGATGTTTATCAGACGTTACAGCCGAGAACACGTCAGACATGTGGCGCCGGGTCCACGTTCACCAGCTGACAGGAGGCAGGACGGGACAGAACAACGCCTCCAAAGACAAAAAGGTTCTTTTATTTATCAAAGCACCGAACAACCCTCGAATGTGAACGCTGCTTCATCCGTTCACAGACTGGCTGCTATGATCTCACACCGGGCCTCGGCCCACAGCGCTCTGCTGCATAAAACCTTTTATGTAAATGTGAAACCAGAAGACGCTGGACGGCCCTCTAGTGGGACAGCAGCACCATGACCAGGACTTCTGTGAGCGCTCATGACCTCCAACCAGAGATTTGTGTGGCTCA
>NW_007578271.1:163244-163808 GCF_000690725.1 Stegastes partitus
GAGTCTGAGCCCAGGACCACGAGTCTGAGCCGAGCCCACGTCAGGTATTAAACCTGAAACCAGGCGGGTCAGAGTCTGAGTCCACTATAAAGACTAAACCAAGTCTGAACCGAGTTTAAACCTGAGACCAGGACGGTCCTTTGACGTCGAGGTGTTTGCTGGAAACGCGTCACTGGACCGAAGCCCTCGACTCAAAATGCAGAAAAACTACGACAAAGAAAAAAGAAACTTTTTGTTCAACATTTGTACGAGAAGTTCTGACGGTGAAACCCAGATCAGTCCAGATTCACCTGAAAGACCGAAAACAATGAAGGAAGACGAGCCGGACCACAGAAAAGAAAAGACTAAAACCAGTCTAAACCAGTCCAGCCCAGTGACCCGGTCCTCCACGGGGCTCAGAACCCTCCCATGTCCGTTTACAGTCATTGGATCTTTGACTCATTTTGTTCACGTCGTCAACACAACCAAACATCATCAGAGGCTCCAGACCAGCGCTGCAGCTCGGTCCTGATTGGTTCTGAGCCTCTCTGTAGACGTCTGCAGGTCCACTGTGGTGGTTCTGAG
>NW_007578271.1:164352-165986 GCF_000690725.1 Stegastes partitus
TTATCCAAAGTTAGCATCTTTAGCTTCCTGCTCCAGACGGTGCTCCGCCTCTACGACACCTGTGTGACAGAAGATCAGGTGACTTGTTCAACAGCGACTCATCGATAATCATGAGCGGCTGCTTGGTGAGTTTGTTGCTCTTTCATTGAACCCAACACGTAACGAGCTGCTGGTTGGAGCCGTTCAGAGCAGCTTCAGGAGGTTTAAGTTCGTCGTACGTTTGATTCTCGTAGTTTAATGGCAACAGCTGGACCTGCTGGAGTTCAGGCTCCAGTTTGGGGTTTGTTGCTCCGCCCCCTCGTCATGACAAAACTCAGGTGTTAACGTCTCCTTCAGGATATCAGGATGTGGAACTCCCAACCAGTCCGTCAGAGCTGATGAAGCCTCCTGGATGAAGGTGGAACGTCTTCAAGGAACTCCAGCAGGTCCAGCTGCTACCATTAACCTACGAGGAGAACCCTGAGCTGGAGGACGGAGAACCTTCAGCCTCGTATCTGTGATGTTGAGAGAAAAGCTGCAGCTGTTTGGTTTGATTCCATCAACAGACGTGATGGTGTTGATTCGCTGCGTCTCTGTTGGTTTTGCTCCGACTGTTTCCTGACGGCAGCGTTTCCCGTCGCGTCTTCATTTACAGAACAGTGAAGTTGTGCAGAAACGGAGACGCTTCTGTCATCATCAGTCATCCGCCGGCAGATCGCTGCACTTAGAAATCCACAGCCGCTCAGCTGTTTGATGCATTTCTGCAGGTGTAAAGCAGAATAAGTGCGAGTGGCTGCAGAATCAAGATGGATGCTGAGCGCGGCCGGCGGCGGCTGATGGAAGCAGCGCGCCGGGCCACTCCATCTTAACATGGCCGTCCTGTGTCCTATGATATCTTATCATTAGTGTGGCTGACAGTGACGGAGCGCCGCCCCTCAGCCGTGTATAAAAGTAACCTTCTTTCCATAATAATGGCCATTCGTCACTTCTTTAACTGTCACAGGACGAGCGGCGCAAACAAAGTGGGATTTAACAAGCGGTGGGGGGTCCGGTGTGTTCAGGGACCGCGGGGCCGGACAGCGCCGCCGGTTATTAAACAGGAAGTCCTCCATTATCCTGCTGCGACGTCCCCCGAGGACGAACCAGACAGGCTCAGGTCGGTTCTGTCAGACGCTGCTGAGGGCGAATTAAACGTCCATTTAAATGCTGCGTTCGAGTGTCGCATCGACAGAACGAAGATGTTCTGATCGATCATCTGGACTTAATTTCATCTTTATTAATGAATAAATGTTCTAGAACATGTTGGATGTCTGTCATCAGCATCTTCTCCACATTCTGATCTGCGTGTTCTTCTTCTTATTCCCTCCTCATGTGTTTTTACATGTCCTCCTCTTTTCTTCTCACTGAGTTCCTCTCTGTGGAGTCTCAGTGTTTCTCTGAATATTCTTCTTTTTGATTTCATTCTTTTTTGTAAGTTCTGTTTTTGTGTGTGCACACCTTCACTCTGTTCTTGTTTCTCTTTCTGCACACGCTCTGTACGTCTTTTTCTGGGTTTTCTGTGTGCGTTATGTTGTTTCTCTGCATAGTCTCAGTTTTTAGTGGGTTTCTCAGGTGAGGTTCATCAAACAGGTGAGAAACGGCTGGTTTCCTGCTAA
>NW_007578271.1:167483-177673 GCF_000690725.1 Stegastes partitus
GCGTTTCTTTAATGCTTCTTAAACGTTTCCTTCAGCCTGCGGCTCTCTGAGGTGATTCGAGCTTCAGATGAAGATGAATCGATCGAGGCGACTTCCCGTCTGCTGCGGTTCGCTGAGATCAGTCGTTCACCTGGACAGGTGTGACCGAGGCCGCCGCCATCATCGCTCCCTGACTGCTGATGATGTTTGCCTGAAGCCATTTAAATACGCAGCAGCAGCTTCAGACAGCCGAGACGCTGTTTATTAAAGCTGACAGTTCACCACGCTGACAGGCTGAAGAACACACTGAGGAATAATTATAGAAACTGTACGTTAGCGTCCACCTGGCGCAGCGCTGTTATCATTAGCATCAATCACTACGTATAGCTAACTGTTATTTTTAGCCAACAGCTAGATAATGTTTAATCAGTTACTTTTAGCCAATTGTATTTTCTGCTAACGTTTTAGCAACATTTGAGCCATTATGTTTGGTGAACTGTTTAGTACCTTTAGCTAACATTTTAGCTAGCATTTGTTACATTACTTTAAGCTAACTGTCCCTTTTCGCTAACATTTAATCAATTACTTCTGGCTATTTTTTTCAGCTAACATTTAATCTTTTTTTATGTATAGCTAACTATTATTTTCATTAAGCGGCAACATTTTTATCAAACATTTAGTCTACTTTTGGTATTTTCTGCTAACATTTAATCCATTACTTTCAGCCAATCGTGTTTCCAGCCAACATTTTAGTGTTTTTGTTTTTTTTTTTTTAACTGAAATTCTAATTAGTATTTTTAACATCAGCCTACTTCCATCTTCTCTCAGACTAAAATGATGTGTGAATTATTCTCAAACAAATAATTCTGTCCAACTCATGAAGGCCCGTCCGGTTTGTCGGTGGACCAGTGAGAAGCTACTTTCAGATGTCTGACTGAAGTGAATGATCACCAACTGTTTAATCCAACTTCTTCTGTTCCTGTGTTTGAACTGGCAGAACTTATTGTATTATTCAGCTTGTTAACTTCTGAGGAAAATGGGTTTTGGGTCGAGCCAGTGATTGGATTTTAGCTGAATAATGGCTGCATGTGTTGAACACTGACTGAGCAGTGACAGCAGAGATTAATTAGTCCTGAGGACCATTTAACTCCAAACTGGGAGGATGAACTCGGCCTCGCTGCCTCCGTGATGGATGCCACTGATTAGGTCCATAAAGCGATCTGAGAGGAGGTCGAGTCTCGTACGAAGACATGAGTCTCTCTGACAGCAGGTTCGCTCCCATTACGGAGAAAAAACACAAAGAGGAGCGCAGCGGAAAAGAAAGTTAATATGTAATCTGCTCCGGTTTGTTAAGTGACCAAACTCAGAGACGCCGACGGAAAAACAGCCAAAGACCCTCCATCATGTCAGAACGAGTCCCGAGAGGAGCTGCTGCTCGACGGGAGGACGCACAACGCCCAGCGTACAAACACACAACGCCCAGCGTACGGTGGTACAAACACGCAACCACAGAGACACACAACGCCTGCAAAGACACACAAAGAACAACCACAAAGAGACACAAAAGAAACACAAACAGATAGAAAACCAGCACAAAGACACAGGAACACAAACAACCTTCAAACGACCACGACGGGACACAATCACAAACGAACTGGATCAGTTCCAGACTCTAAACGTAGAATCGACAACAAAGCCGACCTGTCGGGATGTCACATGACTTCTACGACAGGCCGCTGACCAATGGGAGCACGGAGATGGTAACCGTGGTGACGGACAGAAGGACGGTCAACCTGATCTGTTAAAGGACCGACGTACGGATCAGCTGATCGGACCAACCCTGAACGCATCATCAGCCCCGTGTCATCGCTCTGCTGCTGCTCGTCCAATCAGAAGCTCCGAACCAAAAATGTAAAAAAGACCCAAATTCATCGAGTTTAACGTTAAAAACAGTTTTTATCGGTCGCCGTGTAGCTCACCTGGCTGAGCAGGTGACCAGGTACAGGTACAGGGGCCGTAGTCCTCGATCCAGCAGCCGCGGGTTTGAATCCCACTCATGGCCCTTTGCTGTGTGTGTGTGTGTGTGCTACTGTGTGTGTGTGTGTGTGTGTGTGTGTGTGTGTGTGTGTGTGTGTGTGTTAGTGTTAGTGTGTGTGTGTGTTAGTGTGTGTGCGCGTCTTGCTTCCATCCATCATGTTTTTATGTTTTAACTCTCAAGGTCGCTCGGCTGCAGATTTAATTATGTCTGAGCTCTTAATAAGAAGCTGATCACAGTAATTAATTAATGTGACACTGGTTTGTTTTTCTGTCTCTGTGAGGACCGAGCGGTCCCAGACGAACCATTAATCGATTAGTTATCGACCATAATGAACCAGCAGTGAATCGGTTCTCAGTGAATGTTTCTGACAGTAAAGACATGTGAGGAAACTCTGACCCAGAGAACCCATCAGAACCAAACACTGATCCATCCACAGAACACTCGCTGCAGCTCTGATCTGAACTCTTCAACATCCGTCTGGAGGAACCAGAATCTTCACAAATGTTGGACCTCGTTAGTCTCCCAGAGTCAGACCATCGTGTTGCTCCGTGTAGACTGGTCTGACTGGTCTGACTGGTCTGACTGGCCTGACTGGCCTGACTGGCCTGACTGGTCTGACTGGCCTGACTGGCCTGACTGGTCTGACTGGCCTGACTGGTCTGACTGGTGGATGATGGAGTTATTTGGTCCTTTTCTGTCTCTTTGTGGTCGTTTTTAGTTGTTTTGTTTTGGTTTTGTTCTGGTTGTTTTAATTTAATTAATTCAGTGGTTAACCCACTCGCGGCTAACGCTAGCTTTAGCTGGTTGCTTGTAGCTCTTGTTTGGTGTTATTGTTGTTAGAAGGTGTTTTTGGTCCAACAATGACCAATATAGCTAAAACAAGTTCTTCCAGACAAGATGGAAACGAGATGTTTAGCAGAGAAGAATCAGCAGCTACATGATAAACGGGGTTAGCGAGCTAACCTGGCGTTAGCGAGCTAACCTGGCGTTAGCCTGACAGGAAACAGGTCCAGGTGTTCGTCTCCATGACTGACATGAAACGATGTGATGATGTGGATTCATGACAAGCTGAAGGCTGATACCGGACAGAACCAACCGACTGGTTCTGAACAGTGAGGCCCTACAGGAACCGCTTTTAGTTCTGCAGAGAACCTTCTAACATGTTTCAAAAAGCTCTCAAAGCTTCCTAATAGAACCTTAAGAATGGTTCCTGTCGGTTCCATAGATGGTGCTTTAGGGAACCATTTCCAGACGTACGTCAGTAACAACGGGACCAGATGGTTCTGTACAAGGAGCAGGAACGGGTTCCTTCAGCTGGAACACACTGAATGTTTTGGGTTCTTGGTCCGACAGAACCACATGTTAAAGATGGCCGCTGGAGATCTTCTCTCCGTTTGGTTCTGGAGTCAACGAGACAAAAACACACGAAACGAGACCAAAGACATGAAAACTGATCACAAGTGAAACTGTTGAGTTTCAGTCAGATGATTAATGGAGAACAGCCGGTCCGGTTCCACGCTGCTATCTGCCACCAAACTAACAATAAAGAACCTTTACAGAACCTGAGGAGGAACCGTCCACATCAAAGCGCTGCGCTGGGTCTTTCACTCCGACACATCGGACCAGCTGCTGCCGGGTTCTGCTGTTCAGACTGTTTGACTTCAGATTACCGGGAGCTAATTAACACTAATGCAGCTAATTAGAGGCGCCATGTTTGCAGAGCGAGATCAGAGCGACGCCTGATTAAAGGACTGATCCGACAGAATCACTCGCAGCAGAGAGTTTGTCTTGTGCTGAGGAAATATTGGAGCTTCTGTCAGTAAATATGAAAACACACATGATGTCGGCTTCGTGTTTCCATCAGGATCCGATTCAGCAGCCAAACAAAAGAAGGTTTTTGTTTCGCCTCTGCTGCCTCCGGTTTCATAGAAATGTCTAAAAACTCAGCCACCAAACATTATTCTGTCAAACTAAACGTGACTCAGAACGCTTCAGACTGTTTTTAAATTTAATTTGAATAAAACCCAAGATGTTTGTTTTTTATCTGCTGTAGATGTTTAAATAATTTGTCCAACATTTGATGAATTTCAACCGTTTATCGATTAGTTTGAATCTCTCCAGCAGACTGTCGCTGTTTTAAAAACCTTTTTGATGGATTTTATTTATTTATTACTCGTCTTAGAACTAATTTCATTTCTTGATTTCTCCGTTTATTCACTTGTCTACATATTAAAGTTTCTCTGTTGTTTATTACTTTATATTTGACAGTTATTTTCTTCTTCTGTTCTGATGAACCTTTACCTGCTCATTGATATTTTATTTGTAGATTTTATGTTATTTTGTACAGTTGTTTTATTTATTTATTTATTTTATTTTATTCACCTATTTTATTTGTAGTTTTTTTTTAAATAGTATTTTCTGCTGCTGTACCACAGTAATTTCCCAGACTGGGATAAATAAAGTATTTTTCTATTCTATTTATTTATTTTTAGTTCCTTTTTAATCCCATCGGTTCCTCTGTTGTCCTTCCTTTACACCATGACGTTGTGGTTTGTTTCCATTGTTTTATTGCTTTCATCTTTTAATCACTTTGTGTTGCATTTCATTTGTATGAAAAGTGCAAAATAAATATCGTCTGATTGGTGTAATGATTATATTTGTAATGAACGATTTGTCTTTGGTACGTCCCAACTAAAGGTTTGTTGGTTCAGTCGGAGTCGTTTAATATTTATTGTCGATACCGTTTTCCTCGACAACACATCATAGACCAGCTGCAGTACCTGGTTGTTCCACCAGGTGGAGCCTCTCCCTGTTTAGTCCTGTAGGGACCAGAGGAGGCGTCTACAGACTACAGCTCCTGGTGGCAGCAGAGAGCATTGTGGGAGTTTAGCAGCAAGTTTGAATGCGACACATCTCGAGTCATTTTGGAAAATTTTTAAGTAATTTTGGAAACGTTTTGAATCATTTTGGACTAAATTCGGGTCATTTTGAAAACATTTTAGGATGTTTTGGTCAAGTTGTTTTGAGTTTAGCTGTATGGCAACACAAGAGAGCATTGTGGGAGTTTAGCAGCAACAGGACCATGACAGAGACTCTGAGGAGGTTCAGGACCTCCAACCAGAACTCAGACTTTAATTCAAACCACGATGACGTAGAACAGTGAACCAAGATCCCAGCGACAAACAGAACAGCTGATGTTTGTTTCAAGTCTCTGACAACAGAAGCAAAATGGAGCCTCGTTTTTAGCCGGTATTGATCAATTAAGGATTACCAAGACCAGCCCTGATCCTGATCTTATGATGGAGTTTAGGATCAGATCTAGACAGCCCTTATTGATCCAACATGTGACCACCTGGTGGAGGATGAACGTAGACGTTAGAGGCTGAACAAGAAATAGAAAAATACAATATAGACTGTGTTCACACGTAGAGACGAGGCCTGGTGCTTATGAATGTAGCGGAATAAATAAATATACACAATAAAGTCCTGATTTACTGGAAAGGTTGTAGAAGAATAACTTGACTGACACACAGTCTGAGCTTTGAACCTGTCCAGGTGAACCTGCCTTCACCCTGAGTCAGCTGGGATAGGCTCCGCCCCCCATGACCCTGGTGAGGACTCAGGTGTAGAGATGATGGATGGATGTGTTCAGCTCCTCTGACACACAGTCTGAGCTTTGAACCTGTCCAGGTGTGTCATGCAGCCAGATCCATTTCGTTAAACGCAACCTGAACTTAGTTCTGCAGAACTTTGAGTTTAAATCACGGCCAGCTTACAGCCGACTTTTGATCTCAGATTCTGGATGCAAACAGGAGGCTTATTAATGAGTGAAATAGTCTGAAGACGACAACGATACACAAAATAAAAAGTATGAATCACAAACATCACAGTCTGGGCCACCAACATGTTGTTTGAAGTAGCAGAGCAACGAATCACTTCCAGTCATTACTGTCGAGGCTCCGTGGTCCAGAAATCCCTCCAACATCTCGATCACGAGTCGACCCAGAGACCGTTAAACTGTAGCTGGTTCTAGTCGTGTCTGCAGCTTACGGGTTTGTCTCATCAGAAAATGTGACGTTTCTCTTGCACAGGTTCCTTAAATGTTTCACCGTCTGAACGCATCAAACTCTTCTGTCACAACAACGACAAACAGGAAACTAAGTTCTGTGCAACAAGTCAAAGAAACAATCTGAGAAAGAAAAGGACAAGAACCCTGAACAGCAGCGACCTGTTGGAGCACAAACATGACACCAAGCTGCTAATTGGTCTCGTTAGCGAGTCCGTCGGTGGAGCAGCTGTTGCAGCGTCTCTGATTCCATCATGTGGTTTCTACACTCATCATGAGGTGGCATCGACACGTTTCTAAATCTCCAAATTAAACCTGCAAACAAATAATTACTCGAGTCAACGAGAACAATTAGCGTCGAGGCCTCAGAGGAGCAAATCTGCATCTGCAATGAGCTCATTAGCATACGGGTGAAGGATGGAGGAGCTGCTGCTGCCAGCGCCGCATTAATCAGCTGCTTCACCTCCTCACGCCCACAAACACTCGCTGCTGACTGGACTCATGACTCACCGCTCAGACAGAACCACGTCAAACCGGGTCACAGAGTCGCTCAGCGTTCACGGTTCTGTCCAATAAAATCATCGTTCATGTGAAATTTAACACGAAAGGGTTTGAAAAAAAAAAAACAATGTGGAGGAAAGAAAACACAGAATCACCCAGAAATCAATAAATCAAATAAAAAGATCTGCTAACCAGCACAAAGACACACACACACACAGACACACACACACACACACACAACGACACACACAGACTCACACACACACACCTAGACACACACACACACACACAGCAGTGAGACCTCAGATAACAAACAAACACTGAACAACTGAGACGTAAAGAAAAAAATGACTGAAAGCCACGAAGCTGCAAACCATCACAGAGACTCACTAAACCAGTAAAGGAGACAGAAAACCAGTAAAGAGCCACAAAAAGAAGTAAAACAAGCAGAAACACGACAGTTAACTGGTCAGTGACCACAAACTGACCTAAAACCAGTAAAGAGCCACAAAACAACCAACCAGAGGCGACATCAGCCCCAAAGAGCCCCAAAGAGCCCCAAAGAGCCCCAAAGAGCAGCTACAAGGATCAGTAGAGCCACAAAAACACTGAGAACAGACAGAAAACCAGCAGAGAAGAAACACAGACACACAACATGAAGCAGAACAAGACGGAGGAACAGCTCAGTGTACCATCAGAACCAACAACCTGCAGAACCACAAATGGCTTCATCGAAACCTCACTGACAGGAAAACAAAGAGAAGCAGCAGCAGCAGGAAGCCGCACAGCAACACAACAACACAACAACAACAACACAACAACAACAACACAACAACACACAAACACACAAACAAACACAACAACACACAAACACAACAACACACAAACACAACAACACACAAACACAACAACACACAGTCTCAGCTTGTGGTTCTGTTCACTGAGTTTAAACCAGCAGGTTTTTGGACTCACCTGTCTGGAGCTCAGAGCGCCTCCATCTCGGGTCTCCTGGTTCTGTTGGTTTTATTGGTTCTGTTGGGTCTCCTGGTTCCTCCTCAGTGTCACAGAACCAGTGTTTCATCTCCTCAGACTCTCCAACACCTGAACATGAGCAGCAGCTGGACCAGCATGCACCTGTTCACAGGTGTGTTTGATGTGACCCACTGAGCATGCTCAGCGAGTCTCACACACCTCTGATCCACTGAGCATGCTCAGTAGGTGCTGCATGAGCCCAGTTTCCCTGATTGAAGGAGGCTTAATTTGATTGGATGTGAGCAGCGCTTCACTTTATTATCGTGGCCTTTGTGTGAGCTGCTGTTTAACTGGGTGCAGACTGAGCGCGCTCAGAGGTCAGGGGTCAGCGCGGCGCGTCGCTGCACAGATCTGTTCATTAACAAACAGCAGCTGAGCGACAGCATCCATCACACAGACACACAACCTCCAGACTGACAGTGACCTCCGACCTGCACACAGACAACCAGCTAAATGATGAAACGCTGAGTCGACGGTTCAGGTGTGTTGTTGAACCGCCGTGTGTCTGTTTGTGTGTCTGTTTGGCTGTTTTTTGTGTTGTTTTGTTGATTTCATGTTGGTTTTATGTTTTTGTGTGTTTGTCTTATATAACTAAACTCTCGGCAGAAGCATGAAGTCGTCCAGATGCTGCTGAGCTCTGCAGCTCCATTCAGTCAGTGTTTAGAAATGAGACGCAGACAATGAAAATGTGATTAAAATAAAGAATAAAACCTCCGTTACTTTACAAACGGATGTCATCAGACGAACAGGAACTCAGAGGAACCGAGCAGAGCGTCCACAGGTTGATGTTCTGCTGCCATCTAGTGGTTCTACACGTTCAGTCCAGTTGAATCCGTCATCAGGTTAAAAAACTCTTGAGTGGAACTAAATCACAAGCGGACGAGATTTTCTCTGTTTATGTGAATTAAAATTAAGAGAATCTGTCACAAAAGCAGAACCGGGTCAGAAACGGATCAACGACACACGAGTTACACATTCGGTTGCTTTCAGAGCCACAAAAACAATTCAAATGGGTTTTTACTGAGTCACAGCAGAAACATGTAAAACAGCAGCAGGTTGGCTTCAGGCCTCAGCTCCGTGTGGTTGGTCTTTGTGGTTGTTTTGTGACACTTTACAGATATTTTTGTCTATTTGTGGTCATTTTGTGTCTCTTCGTGGTTGTCGTGGACCTTGTTGTGCCTTTTTTCTGTAATTCTGTGTCTCTGTGTTTGTTTCACATCCATTTTGTGTCTCTGCTCCACGGACACAAACAAACAAACTGAGTTAAAACTACATTTAAAAAAGGACAAAAACCACAAAAACCAGCATTACAACTGCTCTCAGTCAGTTTCTGCATCAAGTTAGCGGCACTCACCCAAAAAGCCTGCCCTTCAAAATAAATACACAACCCACATGTGGTCATATTTACAGACACATGAGGAGAGGACTCAACAGCTGTTCAATCCAAGACCAGCATCAGATCTGTGAATTACATCTGAATCATTTCAAAACTCCTCTTAAATATCATTCCGTTCAGTTTTTAATCGCCCGGACAGGTTTTATTCTGAAGAGGCTCAGCGGCAGTGTGCTGTTAGCTTGTTGCTGCTAGCTTGTTGCGGACGGAAGCAGCCGTTAGCTTCGTTAGCTGCATTAGCTCGCTGTGTGTGTGTGTCGGTACTTCACGGCTGTTAGTAGTTCTCATCATGGCGTACCAGCTGTACAGAAACACCACGCTGGGAAACAGTCTGCAGGAGAGTCTGGACGAGCTCATACAGGTGAACAAAGAGCGACACGGCGGCTGTTAGCTTACCGCTGCCCCAAACTAGCCTGCTGCTAACGGCTCAAGCTCCGGTCAGCCCGCTGGTTAGCTCCGAGCTAGCTAACGCTAGCCTGTTAGCTGCCCCTTGTTTCTGCGCTGATTGATTTGTAACTGCAGCAAACTTCACCTCTGCTGCTAAAACACTGCAGTCATTAGCTGCTGTGGCTAATTAACATCAGTTTAGGTGTTCAAGCAAAACGCGAGTAAAGCTCAGAAAGTTGTCAGAAACTCAGTATTGATGAGAAGCAGCAGTGAGCTGAGCCACTGTTTACCTCCAGCTCGTGACTCCTCTGATGTGATCTCGGTGGAAACAAGAAGTTCTGTTGGGAAGCAGCTTTACTTCATTTAATGGAGCGGACTGGTACAGTGTTGGTGCTGCTGTGCTACATTCACGTGTGATGTGATGCAGAACCAGCTGCTAATCTGTCCAGTTGTGTGTTTGTAAAGAAAAGAAGAAAGACAAAAAAAAAAAATTCACAGTTCCAGAGTCTTAGATGTGAACACGTGCTGCTTGTCTCAGTGTAAAAAGGTTATTTGGGGGGTTTAGAGAAGGTCTGAGGTGGTGGGTGGTTCTGGTTTGTAGGGATGTTTCTGAGCTGTTGGCTGAGAAGCTTCTCTTTGTGCTAAATCTGTACTTTAGCTCTTCAACCGTGTCTTTGTTCCCGGATTCCTTCCTCTCCGACCCGAACTGTCTGTTGGTCTTTGTTATAACTTCCTGGACTCACAGAAGCTCATGTATAAAGTTACAGGTTCTGTTTACTCATCCAGGCATCGGT
>NW_007578271.1:186728-191891 GCF_000690725.1 Stegastes partitus
AGGGAGGAGGGGGGTGAGGAGGGGGCGTGGCCACACTGCAGCATAGTGGGCGGAGACTGATGCTGTGGCTGCTCCCATTGGTTGATCTCGGTGTAGTAGAAATCCTCCTCGCTGCGGGAACAGCGCTCGTGTTCGCCGCCATGGCTGAAAGGTCAAAGGTCGGGATACAAGATATAAACATATAAAACAGTTTCGTCTTAATAAGTTCTGGTTTGTCTGCACGAGTCTACGGGAGCTAAAACCACACTGAACTTTTTTGTCTGCAATGAGCTTCCGTATGAGCGGTGTCGGTCAGGTGAACCTTACCACAGGTGTGTGGTCCTGATGTGCCGTTTGATCCCCACCACCGTCGTCAGAACCTTCCCACAGCTGGGCCACAGACACCTGAACGCCACCTTCACCGAGTTCTGCAGGAACAAACTCACGTCACCGTTCTGCTTTGACCCTCTGCGGCTCCCGTACAACCCCAGACCGCCGCTCACCCTGCGTTTCCGCGGCGCCGGCTCGTCGAACAGAACCTGCTCCAGCTCCATGTCCAGGCCCTCGTCGGTGGGCGTGGCCGCGCAGGCTTCGGGCTCTGTGATTGGTGGAGAGTGGGCGGGGCTGCCGAGGGCGTGGCCGACGCTCCAGTAGCCGCTGCTGCCGCTGTCGGAGTGGTCGCTGCCGCCGCAGTCCATGGGAGGAGCTGCAGCAGGTAAACATCAGAGCTCAGGAGGAGCAGCGACATCACTCAGTATCACATCCAATCAGGTTTCCATCATAAACCATCACAAACCAGTCGTCTGTCGTTTAACTAGTCTGACCTGTTACCTGTCAGCAGCCAACCTGCACAACAACCTGGTTTATAAATCCAGTTTAAACCTTTTGTTGTTGTTGTTGTTTGTTGTGTACCTGTCTGGTCTGGGTGGGCGGGGCTGTGCAGCAGGGGGCTGCAGGACAAGCTGCTGAGGACCATCGCTGCCATCAGNCATGTTAGCTGCTATGTTAACCTAATGTTAGCTTCTGTTTTAAACAAACCAAGATAGCATTAGCAATGCTAGCCTAAATAAGATATGATAGCTCCTATGTTAGCCTAAACATGATGAAGTTCGTCACTAAGTTAGCCTAAACAAGATAAAGTCAGCTGCTGTGTTAACCAGAACAAGTCAACATTGTGTGTTTCTGTGTCCAGACTCAGCAGATCACTCCTCAGCTGGCTCTACAGGTTCTGCTCCAGTTCGATAAAGCCATCAACACGGCGCTCGCCAACCGAGTCCGAAACAGAGTCAACTTCAGGGTGAGTCCACCTGCTCTCCCTCTGACCCAAAGCTCAACCTGAAACACCGACAGGAACCACTGACAGGACGGAACACTGACTGGTTCTGTTGTTGAGTTTGACCCGATTCTGTTTCCATCCTGCAGGGCTCTCTGAACACCTACCGGTTCTGCGACAACGTGTGGACGTTTGTCCTGAATGACGTGGAGTTCAGAGAGGTGACCGACCTGGTTAAAGTCGACAAAGTGAAGATCGTCGCCTGTGACGGAAAGAGCGAGTCGACCCAGAACAAAACGGACAAATGGTAAATATGTCACATCCACACGCTCCACACGCCGACACATGTAGAGGTTCTGGTTGGATGGAACTCGTCTTTCTCAGGTTAAGTGCCGATTATAAACAGCCATGTTCATACAGACACGCTAAACATGTGACCTGTTTGCCAAAACATGTGACACGAGAACACATTTCAGTCTTGATAACGTATGTCAGGATACCAGAAGCTGTAGATGAACAAGACAATGTTAGCCGCTATGTTAGCCTGAACAAGACAACCTTAGCCTACAAGAGCCCTTTAGCTGCTAAATTAGCTTAAACAAGATAGCGTTACCTTAAAAAGGATCACAGCAGCCATTATGTTAGCTTAGACGAGATAATATCACTTCAGAACACTAGCTACTTTATTACCCACTAGCTTAAACAAGACATAGCTAGCTTAAATATGACAGTGTTAGCAAAACGAGAAAAGGTTAGCTTTGACCACTATACAGGACATTGTTGTCCTAAACAGGAGACTGTTAGCTGCTGAATTAGCTTAAACAAGATACCATTACCCTAAACAGGATGTCAGCAGCCACTGTGTTAGCTTAAAAGTAAATGTTGCCCCTAAAATTTGGCCACTAAACAGGTAATGTGGGACTGAGCAAGCTAACACCAGCAATTAGTTTAAGTACAATGTGACTTAAATAAGAAAATGCTAGCTGCTACTTCGATCACTATACAAGAGGGTGTTCGTTTAAGCAAGACTACATTAGCCACAGCATTAGGCTATACAACATAGTGTTAGCTGCTGCATTAGCCTAAATGAGTTGCTGTTAGCCTCTATATAGACCCGAACAACATAACTTTAGCCTTAATGAGATGATGTTAGCTGCTACATTAGCCTAAATAGGGTAATGTTAGCTGCAGTGTTAGCCTAAGCTACATTAGTAACGCTGCTCTTCTTCTTCTGTGCCTGTATTTCCTGAAGTTACCAGGTTTTCTTCTTCTGTGCTCGTTTCTCTCGTAGCTAACGTTAGTTTTCTGCTTCTGTCTTCAGACTCGGGCGCCGCAGAGTGACGTCGGTCTCTGAGTTCCTCCGTCAGCTGATCTGGACTGTACATATAATTTATTACAGCACAGTCGTATGAGTGTGTGTGTTTAGGTGTGTGTGTGTGTGTGTGTGAGTTTGTTTACCTGCAGCAGTTTTTTTTATCATCATCAGTTTAAAGGAAGTTTGTGTTCAGTTTGTTGTTATGAAGCTGAATCATCTGTAATAAAAACTTTATTTAAAACACTCACAGAGTCTCCGGCTGGTTTCTGTTGTTCATCAACGTGCTGCTTGTTGTGACCAAATTCTTTCTCTGTAGAAGTTTCCTCATTTTACATTTGATGTTACTTTGTTTTCTTTTTCTTTCACTTTTTTGTCATTTATGTTTTAGGGAGAATTATATACTTTTAATTTAATTTTGTTTTTATTTCTTTATTACGTGTATTTTTTGCTTTTTATTTTTCATATATTTATATTTCTTGCTGTTTTCTAATCAGTCCACGGAGCCAGAATCAGTTTTTCCTGCTTTAATAAAACATCAGGATTCACATCGTGTATAAAAAGAAATCATAAAAATGACACGATTACAATCAAAAAAGTTTTTTTGTTGTTTTTGCTCATAAGCAGAATATAAATAGAAAAACATCTAAATCTTGGACGTCTGACGTCGGATAAATGGGTCCAGAATACATGTGACTGTAAAGACCAGGAAGAGCCGAGTATAGAGAAAATACAGATTAAACTGATTTATGTCATCAAACCTCTTGATCAATACTGCAAGGTTCCCTCAGAGAGGAGCGGGCATGGCTTCTGCTTCCAAACAGCTGAACACAGACGGAGGGAGGATCTAAACTGGTGGGGACAGGTGTGACAGGTAAGGACAGGTGAGATAGACGGGGACAGGTGTGACAGGTAAGGACAGGTGAGATAGATGGGGACAGGTGTGACAAGTAAGGACAGGTGAGATAGACGGGGACAGGTGTAACGGGTAAGGACAGGTGAGTGGTGGCGAACACTGACGTTCAGATTCAGAGACTAGAACTCTGACCATCAACCAGATTCTTCGTTTTCTTTCTGCAGAACCTGGTTGAACGTTAACGAGTTTTAAAGTTCTTCTTCTGAACGTCCGACGTTTCCGTCAAACTGCAGCTGCTGACGGAGGATTCGGCTAAATTTGTTTTCCGGATGGTGAAGACCAACCAGCACAGAAACAGGCTGAAGCTGCAGCTCAGTGACCTGGTGCTGGTTCTGTAGGTTCACACTGATGGCAACACGGTCCATCGTCAGTTCATCAGGAACACTGCTCGGTGGTGGACATCGGATCAGAACCATTCAAAGGCTGAAATGTTCTGTTCATGAGATGCTGAGGTTCAGGTTCTACGTTCAGCCTCATCATGTCGAAGTTCATCGTCATTTCCTCTGAAACGAGATGATTTGATGCTTTTCTTTTTTCTTTCCCTCTTTAACTGAGACTAACGTGGAGTCGGGCTGAAACCAACAGTTCATTTCTCTATAAACGGATCCGTCGTTTGGTCTCTGAGACGCCAGAAAACAGAAAAACGAGGATCAAAGTTTCCTCAAAGGTCCTGTTTCCTCACACAGGAGGAAAGAAACGAGGAAATATTGACAGTGAGGAAGCTGCATCTCAGAGTTTAGACTGTTTATTTATTTTGGTAATTAAATCAGATGGAGATGAACTTAGTATTGACCAACTGACTGATTGATCGCTGCAGCTGGAGGCTTTATCAGGTGTTTCTGTTATTTTGTCCACCCCGTTTACAACAGTGTGGAGCTTTAAGCAGCCGTTCCTAATAAACTGAGCGCTGAGCGTGTTCAGCAGAGTGAAGCGGTGGTTCTGTAGAGGTTCACGGTCCAGAGCAGCTAAGCTCAGCTGCTCCTCTAACGGTCTCGGCCCGTCCAGGTGCCGGTCCGGTCCGGCCCGGTGTGGATCTGCTCTGTAGCTGCCTCATTAGTTCGTAAAAGTCCTTCAGGACGACAACAAACCGTAAAAACGACACTTGTGGGAATAAAAAGAGGAACGAGAGTACGAAGTGTCCAGCAGGCGGCGCTGCTCAGTCGGTGAAGCGCTGGCAGGCCTTCTTCCAGCGGCACGCCGTGCACCACTGCTCCCGGTGCTCGATGCCGTAAACCTTACGGCACTTCTTGGCTTCACCACGAGTCCTCCTGACGGACAGAAACATGAGAAACAATATAAATACTGTAAATAACATAAATACTGTAGGTACTGTAGATACTGTACATTCTGTGCATATTGTCTGTATTCCATTGAACTTATTTCTAACCTAAGTTCACAACATGTGTCTCCTGACAGCAGTGAAGTCCAGACCTGATGGACTCTATATTCTACATACGGTTCATATAGAGAGCAGCTACAGTTTGTCCTTATAGACAGTTCACTGGTATACATGTCATATACAGTATATACAGTATGTACAGTATGGACTATATACACACTGTATGTATATATACAGACCATGTGACCACCAGAGGAACACTGACCTGCAGGGGGCGCTCTGATGCTGCAGCCACTGTTCTCCAACACTGACCGAGCGAACCCGGAACGACAGGCCCTGGAGGA
>NW_007578271.1:196271-202052 GCF_000690725.1 Stegastes partitus
AAACAGCAAACAGACCTTCTGGGGACGTCGATGCAGGAGGACACTGATCTGCTGCAGGACGGAGACGCTGAGGACGGACGAGACGAAGGACCGTCCATCTGATGGACACCTGAAGAGTCACCTGCACACTGGAAGTACACCTGAGGGAGGAGACAGCCACGGCTCAACGTGATTGGCTCAGACAGCCGTCAGTCAAACAGGACTTCTCTGTGTTTTCCCCACAGGGGCTTTCATCAGGTTTATAAGGAAATCAAACAGGATTCTGGGCCTTTCAGGGATTTTCTCTCTAAACCAGAAAGTATCTGAACCTCAGAGGGAAGTTTTGTAGATTCCAGAAGACAAAAACAAGAATTACGACGTCGTTAAAAGAGAAAACATCTGAAGCGCGTCAGCAGTGACCACAGAATGAAGGTTCTGAAGAATCTGCTGTAACACCCAGGAACCTGCTGGACAGGTACATGAGAACACCTGGTGTGGTTCTTCTCACCTTCAGTCCAAGATGCCCTTTGGCTCTGTTGACGGCTTGTTGTCCTGTTGCCATGGTGACGTCGGTCTCACCTGTCTCCAGGTGTGAGTGACCCGCTGCCGGACAGGTGGAGCTCACCAGCGCCCCCAGAGGAGAACGCTTCCCCAGACGAGTCTTTGGTAACATGTCTGCGTGAAACACCGCGTCTCAGTTAAAACAAAAACCTGATCAGGTCGTAAAACCGCCATCAAAGATATCGATCAGTTCATCAGTAAAATCACTCAAAATAATAAATAGAAGCTAACTACACAGCTAACGTCACATAAAGAAGCTAACTACACGGCTAAAGTCTACAAAGGAAGCTAACGACACAGCTAAAGTCCGAAAAAAAGCTAACTACACAGCTAAAAGCTAAAAAAGAAGCTAACTACACAGCTAAAAGCTAAAACAGAAGCTAACCACACAGCTAAAAGCTAAAACAGAAGCTAACCACACAGCTAATGTCACATAAAGAAGCTAAATACACAAATGCTAACCACACAGCTGAACCTATCCTTAGCTGAAACTAAGGCTAAGCTTACATATTGACTTTTTCCTCTTGCTAATGGGGCTAGCTTAGCAGAACTTAGCAGGTGCCATGTTGTCGTTGTTTTGCTGCCTTTAATGCATATACTTGATCTAATGCATTCAGTTGTTAATCAATGTGTTGTAAGATTTTACTATAAATATAAATAGTCCTGGTGCAGATAAAAGCTTTATTTTCATCTTTTGTAGCTGCCTGCTGCCTCAGTAAAGTCAGATAAAGACTCCACTAAACACAGGATATTGTTAAAGTTAAAACCACAGAGTCTGTTTGGGTTCTTGGGCACATTTAGAAGTTTCTGACAGACGTTTCCTTTTCACTGAAATCTGTTTCTTCCAGGATTTCACAACAAAACAAAGATTAAGGAAGCGTCATACTGACCCCTCACACCTATCTGCTGACCCGTGGAGGGGCCTGAACCCTATGTTGGGAACCTCCAGACTGAACTGTGGTTGTCCATGAAGCAGGTAAAAGCATTTCCTCCTTAAACAGCAAATAAACCTGAATATGATGAAGCTTTCCAGCAGACAGAGACCTCATACTGCTCCAGTAAGGCTGCAGGACTTCAGCAGTATTTAGACTGTAGGACTGGTACTGGTACTGGTACTGGTACTGGTAGTGGTACTGGTACTGCAGTATCTCTACACGTGTTTCTGGTTCTTTGACTGGAGGATCTTCTGCTGGGAAAACCTCAGCGGTGGATTAAGTTCTGAGTGAAATCGCAGTGAGTCACAGGCTGAGTGTCATTTACAGTCAGAGAGAGTGTGTGTGTGTGTGTGTGTGTGTGTGTGTGTGTGTGGAACCAGTAACTAACTGGGCAGCGGATTAAAATGAAAGCAGCAGATGGGTTTAGCTGTAAATCAATGCGTCTCTATCCCGTTACATCTGTTAATGCTGTAACAGGCCGATCACTAAACTCTGTCACCGTGGCAACGTGATGAAACATGGTGACCCCCCCCTCCCCCCGTTCATGGTTTCCTGTTAATCAGTGACTCACAGTAAAACCAGTTTCCAGCCTGAAACAGAACCACGTACAGTAGAAACACACGATTAAACCCTGACATGTGGTCACAAGTATGTGGACGCCAGCTGCTCTGCTCATGTCTTTGTGTATGTCAGCGGTCGTCACGTTAAAACAGAATGAAAACAAATACAAACTGCAGAAACAGTCAGAACGATGCCGTCGACTGAAATATCCCAACATGCAGCAGCATTAAGAGTCGCATCCATTCAAACTGAGCAAACAAGTGAAAACACACCAACACAGACGCCACCCTCGGGTGTCCACATACTTTTGGACAGTTAGTGATGCAACGCTGTGTTGACTTTTCAGCAGCAGGGTGTTGAAACTGGAACACGTCCAGTTCATGCTTCTCTATAGCTGAACAAAGGGTCTCATTAATTAACACAATGAGTTAGAAGGTGCTCTGCTGAGGAGCTGAATCACGTGACCATCCCTCAGGTTCTTCTGCTGGACACCCGGTCCTGCAGCTTCTCCTGTTTCAGGTCTGAAATGGACCAAATGGCACCAATGGAGGTTCTACAGCTTCATTATCTGACATTTAATATGATAGTTTTGATGGTTTTTAGTGTCTTGATTATGAATGTTTTCTGTTTTAGAGTCTCTCCTGGAATAAAACACCTAAATCAGAATCAGATTTGTCACCAGGTAGAGTTCACATCATACGAGGAACTGGTTCTGGTGGGTCGGTGCAACAATGAGTACAGAATAAAATAAAATAAGTGTAATAGTGTAAATCCCGCTGAGATCAAGGTGTTCAACGTTCAGCTCGTCCTTCATGTCAGAAGCTCAAACAGCTTGTTGCTGCTGCAGCAGCTTCTGGTTCCGTCTCTGATGAACTTCTGGATTTTCTTTCTTTATTCTACTTTGAAGCACAAATTTAGAACAAAGTCAAACATGTGATCCACAGTCACAGCTCGTGGAGCTGAACAAACCAAAACAAAACCTTTCTGACAACAACAACTTAAATATGAACCGAGCACCAACACACCGATAGAACCTCCTCAGAACCAGCCGCTGTCACTGACCAGATCAGAACAAACCAGACCTGTGCGTCCAAACACACCCCCGTCTGCGCGCAGCTCTCAGCCAATCACGTCCCTCCGCTGCCTCCACAATAAGTCCTGAATGAACAACAACAGAACCGCAAAGTCCAGCTCAAAGTTCACAGAGTCAGAAGAACCGAACCGAGTTTAATCCACCAACTGCTCCTGAGTCTGAGCAACACGGAGCTCACGGTTCTGCTGCTCGAACACCAGAAGCAGCAGAACTTCAGGGTTCTGGACTCTGAAGTGACGTCAGCCTGTTTTCTGTCCAGCAGACCTCCTCCATCAGCAGGAGCCCAGAGGAGGCCAGAGGAGGCCAGAGGAGGCCAGAGGAGCTCCACGTCTGGAGCAGGACGAGGAGAGAAGGAGCAGCTGCCACCAACCTGCGCTCTGAAGGTCCACCGAGAAGAAGAATGAAGCTCCGAAGCTCAATGAGACCGAACAGTGCTGCAGCTCAGCAGCAGAACCAGAGAGCCGCAAGACCTGGACCGGATCAGGACCGGATCAGGACCGGAGGGTTTCCTGCTGCTCCGCCACAGACCAGAGAATCAGAACAGAACCGCTAGAGCCGGTGTGTTCATATGTCTGACTGTAAGGACGGGATCTGATCGGGTCACAGGTTCTGGTTTCATCCTGAGTGTTAGAGTCAGTGTGAAGCAAAACGAGACCGACAGCTGCTGATGGTGTGAATGTTGATGCTTTTTGTCATTCAAGTCTTTAGTAAATTTATTTCTTCAGGTCAAGGAGGCAGACGACATGAAGTTGCTCCTAAAGTTGCTTTAAGTTGCTCCTGAAGTTGCTTTAAGTTGCTCCTAAAGTTGCTTTAAGTTGCTCTTAAAGTTGCTTTAAGTTGCTCCTAAAGTTGCTCTGAGCAGCTTCCTCGTTGGACTCATCAGTACAGAAGCATCAGACGGTTCTTCTGTCTGCTGCCGTTCATCCAGGAGCTGACATGTTGGACTTCATCACCTCTAGTTTGTGTTTGTTCTGTTCTCTGCTCAGAACCAGAACCAGAGTTTTACTGTCGTGATACAACGTGTAATGAAACTGTTCATGACTGATGCACCAGAAACAGTGAAGCTGGTTGATGACCTCCTGAAACACTCTGATCCAATCAGGAACGTTCCTGCTGGGTGTGGTGTCTGATGATTGGTTCCCATCCTGACGTCTGTTCAGCTGCAGCTTCATTCTAATTTATTTTATTTTATTTTATTTTATTTTATTGCATCGAACTCGTGTCACTTTAATACTTTTTAAAACCTGCATCTTTCATGTTGCGTTGACCTGATCTCTCTGTTTTCATCTCATGATCAGTGGTCACAGTAACTGAGTACATTTACTCGAGTACTTAGGTAAAGCTTTGAGGTGCACTTTAACAAATGAATGAGGTGCCGACAGCTCAGCAGCAGAACCGGGATGAACACCAGAACCAACGACAAGCTAAACGTCAAACCTGTGACTTGTTGTTGTTGTTTATCGACACAGAAACACTGAACATGTTGAACAAACGGTCCCATCTGAGGAGGAGGAACCAGAACTCACCTGTCTGGACCGCAGCACCTCCTGGTTCGGTTCTGCTGGTTCTGCCTCGGTGGAACAGAACCAGAGGTCCAGCTGCTCTGTTCTCCTCTGACTGTGACACACCTGAAGATTAGCAGCAGCTGGACCACCTGTTCACAGGTGTGTCTGACGTCACTCACTGAGCATGCGCAGTAGCTGCTGGTTGGAGGGTTTCATGTTTCTGCCTCGTTTGGTTTTAATGACTTTAATATTCAGATCCAACACGATGGAGACTCCTGGTCCCGAGCCGCTCCGGGATTTCCCAGCAGCCCCCGCCGCGGCTCTCAGCCTCGTAGTAAACAAGAGGACCACGTGGGGAGGAGCTGGCCGCTGATTGGCTGCGCTGCGCTGAGCAGGAACACACCCCACTGAGGTCTGTTGTTTACGGACTTGTGTTGTGGAGCTGCTGAGGTTCTCTGAGCAGCAGTACTCAGGTTATACTGCAGTACTCTGACACAGTACTGCAGTACTCATACAGAGGTGCAGTGTTTGTGCTGCATGTTTCATATTTAAACTATCAGTAAATGAATCTATTCTGAGCAGTTTGAAGGTTTTTATCTTCTGTTAGTACAACTCTGGTGTTTCTGCAGCTTCCAGCAGTGTGTTGCAGTAGTACTACATGTAGTACTACATGCAGTACGCGCAGCAGGGCAGTAGTACTACGTGTAGTACAGCACAGTGCAGGACGTGCAGTACTGGTTCTGGGTGTAACAAAGAGCAGCCTGTAGGCGGAGAGCAGGCATCAGTCATTACATAACGTGTGTGTGGAGCTGCACGTAGCGCACGCACACACACACACACACACACACACACACTCGTGCGCTACGTGCCTTTAAAGCTACAGACGCCTGTTGTTGTCCTGAGTCACACTTTAACCCAGTTCCAGTGTTTCTTTAAGCTGATTTCTCAACAAGCAGCAGAAAGGTTCTGATCCGATGTTCAGACCCTCAGAGCAGCTTCGGGCTCGTGTTCTGGTGTTCTGGTGTTCTGGTGTCTGGGTTCGTCCTGCTGGCTGGGGTGGGGTCAGGTCGGAGGACTCCCACTGAAACTGGGCTCCAGGGTCAAACACACACTCACACACACACACACACACACACATACACACACA
>NW_007578271.1:202503-205670 GCF_000690725.1 Stegastes partitus
ACTTGTGTATTTGACATAACTTCACACCAACTTTCTTACATTAAATCAGGATTATTATCAGTGATGCTGTGAGTCACTGATAACAAATAAACTGCATGTTGATTTTATTTATTTATTCTTATTATTATTATTAATATTATTTTATTTTATTTTGTTTTATTTATTTTTTCCTATTCCTGCTGTTATATTAAGACAGAGAGACTCAGAATGATGGAGCCCAGAGAACAGAACCGCTCTGGTTCCTTCTCATTAAACCGTCCAGTCCTCATACATCATGTTTAACTGTTGACGTGTTTACAGACTTTCTCACACGTTTTGCTGTTTCTGTCACTTCGTCTCCTCGTCCTGCAGATGTTGAACTATCTCCACGTCTCTGGAGACACATTTAAACTCTGGACACATGGAGATGGTTCAACATCTGCAGGACGAGGAGACGACATCAGCTCCAGGGTTTAACATCTGGAGACATGTTGCTTCAATGTTTGTAAAATCAAACTGACATGATGAGTCTTTCTTTAAATACATTTTTGTACAAAAAGCCAAATTAAATTGACTGAAATCTTCCAAGATGGTTGAACACTTGGCGAAGGTTTTGTTCATGTGTTGAATTCTTCCGTATTTCAGCTGAACAACAACGCAGCAGCGCGATTGGCTGCTCCGGTCTGTGATGTATGAAACTGTGAACGTCTGGATCTGTGCTCGTGAGCCTGTGATCAGGTCGCTGCAGTGCTGAAGAGGAACTGTTCAGCCATGACTCGGTGTTTCTCTCATGTTGTGTCTCATGAATTAAAACATCATACGGAGGAAAAGTTCTGCAAACGTTCTGCTGATTGATGCCGGTTGACAAGTTCTCCAGTATTTTAGTCACCGGCTGAACGTTTCCACTAAACGCTGACTCACCACCACAGCAGGACGTTGCTGAAACACACTTTGTCTTCTGTTTCTGTGGCCGGCGTCAAGAACACGATTCATTCCCAAAACCACAGAGCTGAACCTGAGCCGGAACCTCGTCCTCACAGCGAGGTGTGGAAACGCCGGCGGCCGGTTCAGACGTCATCGAGTCAACGTTGAACTCACCGTGACTCATCAGAAAGCTCAGAGCGCTGCAGCTCCAGAGAACACGGCTGCAGGTGAAGAACAAGCTGAAGACTGAACACCGTGTCTGCTTTCATGTTTGTGTTTTAATGCAGAAACCTTTAACCAGAGCTTAGACAGAACCAGAAACTTCCACCACATCCAGAACCGACCTGAGTGAAGCAAACAGCAGATCCAACAGTTTGGTTTGTCAGAGCTCAGATCTGTGAAATACAAGAATCGCTGCAGTGATGAGATGTGTGAGATAGAAGCAAAGTGAAATCAGAAGCAGAACCCAGTGGAAACCCCATTCACTGTAGAACAGAGTACAACAAGTGAGTGTTATAGAATAAAAGTCTTCCTGTCACATCCTCCGTCTTCTCTCCTTCGTCTGAAATGTTCTGTTTTGTTGTCGGTCTTTATCTTCTGTTCTTTCATCTCTCATTTTGTTCTTCGTCCTTTGTTCATGTCTCGTCCTTCAGTCTTTCTTCCTCCCGCCGTCCTGCTTTCCGTCTTCCTCCATCATTTCATCCACTGTCCTCCTTTGTTTCGTCCACCCGTTGTCTTCTAGCCATCTTCGTCTTCTGTCATTCGTCCTCCATGTCTCGCTGTCCATCCGTCTCCGTCCGTCTGTCGGGCAGCGGAGGTGAAGGCTCCTCCTCTTCCTCCTTCGCCTCCTCAGGTGAGCGAACAGGTGAGACGCTGACGTTCAGCTTCTTGCTGACTCGGGCGTAGACGGAGTTGTTGTCGCGTTCGTTCAGGTCGGCTGCAGCGTCGGGCTCTTCGCTGTGATTGGCTGCCGGCGATGGTGCGTCGTCGCTGCTGCTCCGCCTCCAGTCGGTGGTGTCATAGATGTGGGCGGAGTCTGGAGGCGAGGAAACACATTTAGCACCTGGTTAGCATCACTGACGTTCTGTTTCCCTGCTTTTGTTTTTGTTTTCTCTTATTTTCCATCTTTAACATTTTGACGTCTTTTCCTCCGTTTTTTAATTTATTTCATCTCTTTTTTTCTTCTATTTCATTTTCTGCCCACATTCATCCTGTCGGCTCTCTGTTCTCTCAGTTTTAATCAACTTCCTGCAGAAGGTTCATTTCGTAAAACACATTTTTAAACAAACACAAATAAACAGGTAAAGAATGAGAGAGACAGAAAACGGCCACAACACATAAAAACATCAGCAAACGGATGAATAAATAAACTGACAAAGATAAAGAGACACGTCTTCTGCAGGAATCTTCTGCTTATTTCCCAGTTTATTTATTCATCTATTTATCAGATAAATAATAACAATTAACAGAACAATAAATATGCAGGTAAAGAAATAAACAGAAAGATAAAAACAAACAGGTAAAAATAATGGATAAATAAACAAACTGAAATAATAAACAGAAAAATCTGAAAACTCCTGCAGACAATTTGTGTTTTTAAACCGATAAACAAACAAACACGTAAATAAATAACCAGAAAAGTAAACAGATGGTAAAGAAGCAGAAAAAACAATCATATCAATAAAAATGGATCAATACACAGGTCGATAAGAAAGCATGTGACCAAACAAAGAAACAAATCGACATGTAAACAAACAAACAGGTAGACTGAACCTTGGCTCTGTGGCGCCCCCAGGTGGCTCCTCCAGGGAGTGAACGTCACCTCAGGTTCCTCCTCAGGACGTGACTCTGAACAGGAACACATGGAGACAAAGGCATGATGGGAAATGTAGTGACTGCGTTTATTCCCTGTTTCCTTTAACGTTCTCAGTAAAACTCATGTTTCAGCTGTTCAGGTGTCTGGAAGGAGAACATTTAGTAGAACAAAACCAGCTTCACATGATGGGAAACTAAACATGAAGCGTCTCGTAGCTCGGCTTATCTAGAACCAACACCTAGAACCAACACCTAGAACCAGCACCTGGAACCAACACCTAGAACCAGCACCTAAAACCAACACCTAGACCCAGCACCTAGAACCAACACCTAGAACTAACAGACGGACCTGGCTGGCTCCCCGGCGCCCCCTGGTGGCTCTTCCAGGAGGTGACACCTTCAGGACGAAACTCTGAAGACAAACAGAAAACAGAACATCATCAAGAGAG
>NW_007578271.1:206490-207734 GCF_000690725.1 Stegastes partitus
CGTTCAGGTCTGACTGGTAGAGAACTCTGGTAGGTTTTCTCTTAAAGTCCTGAGCTGTCCAGGGACACGTTTAATTAAACGCTGCAGCATTCTTTAAATCCTCCGTCTACTGATAGAATAACGTCACATCATCTAAATACTGAGTTTGAGTAAAGTTGGCTCGACAACTTCATTCCTCTTTACTTTAACTAATTAATGAAGCAGAATCAGCTTTAATGGCTTTAAAGTACGCAGACAACATACAAGGAATTTGGTTTTAGCTGCTGGTGTCGCCCTGGGAATGAGCAACAGGAAGAAAAAAAATAAAGCAAAAATAACTATAGAAAGAAAAAAATAAAAATAAAATAAAATAAATAATAATAAAAAATAAAACAAGATAATAAGACAAATATATACAATAATTTACACATTAAATACTTGTTTTCATAATTCCTGTAATAAAACTTTCCTCTAAATAACAGGAACTCCAGGATGCTCAGACGAACCTCATGTTGACTCACAAACGATCATTTATTCATCATTTCCCACTAAAACGTTGTGTTGTTGCTCCCTGATGTGAAGCATCATGTTTTTAACTGCATCCGTGTGTTTGAACATGTGATGAACATGAAGTTACATCAACTTCAATTACGTTTAAATTAAGTTGATGTAACATTGTTCTGCCAACCACTTTAGACTTTAGAGGGTTTCTGAGTTAAAGTGGAGGAACGTCTCCCCTGAATGAACCCGGCTCGGGTCTTCTCACCCTTCTCGTCGTTCTGGATCTGGTCGATCATCGGGTTCTCTCGGGCGTCTTCCAGCTTCACCTGAACATCAACAGACCAGTTGGAGTCACGTTTCATCCTCTCACACATTCACACGTTCATCACTCAGAGACGTTCTGTTCGTTACCACTCTGATGAGAGCCGACGGGTTTCTGTCCACCTTCGGATCTCGAAGCTCGAACGAACGTCTGGAAGACAAACAGGGTTCGTGTTCAGACGGCGGCCTGGATGGACGGAGACGGTTTGTTCGTCTCCTTCCTGTCATCTCGCGTCAGGTTTGTGTCTTTGGGTCAGTTGTTGATGTTCTCACTTCAATTGTCGTTTATGTCGTTTTATTTCTCATTTTTCTTGTTTTGTGTCGTTTGTTTCTGTCGTTCAGTGACGTTTGGATCGTTTATATCTCAGGTTTGTCTCTTCCTGACATGTGACGTGAAACTATGAGACATCCCATAATACTGATGCTCAAAGGTCAAAAACCAG
>NW_007578271.1:208229-209668 GCF_000690725.1 Stegastes partitus
GGACCTCTGGAACATTCACAGTCTGAAGGTAGAACTCTGGTCAGTAGATAAAGGTGCTGCAGATACAGAACCAGGTGCTCTGAGGCGGTTCTGGAGGAACTCTGATCATTAGATAAAGGTTCTGGAGCTGAAGCTGTGTTTGGTCTGCGTGCTGTGAGTGCGTTGAGTCGATCGTCTGACCTGTTGCAGTCGCTGCACAGAGACGTGAGGAAGACAGAGAGGAGGACGAGGAGGACGAAGACGCCGACGAGTCCAGGAGACAGGAACCACGACCCGCTGACCTCTGCTCCGAACGCAGCCATGATCCTGACACAACACAGTGATCGATGAGTTCAGATTGATCCAGTTGATTCAGGACGAGTCTGAAACCAGCATGAGGTCTGATTATTTACTGTTTCAGTCTAGAAGCACTGATTCATCGGTTCTGTTGCTCCGGCCCGACCCGACCCACAGCTCTGAGACATAAACCATACATCACAACGTTTGATAGGTCGAGGGTCCGATCCTCAGTCTGCTGCTGCACTGAAAAGGAGGGAATCACCATAGCAACCAGTGACTGACAGCTGATTGGCTGACTGATCCTGGACTGAGAACAGAGGACTACAAACATGGCCGCCTCCGTCAGCAGCGTGTAACGCTGTAGTGGTTCTGTCAGCAGAACAAACCCAACAGCTGCTCCTCTGTTACTGATAGCATCAACAACTGGTTCTACCATGTTCTAACTGGTACTAACAGGTTCTAACAGGTTCCAACAGCTTGCAACAGGTTCTAACGTGACCCAGACCAACATCGATCGGAGTGTTCAGTGGCTCATATTTCAAACTTCAGAATAAGAGCCTCTCCAGGTGACGCTAAGTTTAGCATCTTTAGCAGCTGCTTGTCGTTTATTTTCTGTCTAAAGGAACAAAACAATTACAAGGTTACAGGAAGTTCATGTGTGTCGGATTTTCAAAGTAAAAGCCCTCAAATAACTGCATCAAGGTGCACAACGCTATCAAAATAAAAGCTGTGAAACGTTGGTGGACGTTATTTACAGTGTCAGTGTTTTTGTTTACTATGTAAACAACATGTGTCATGTGACTTCACAGTGATCATCTGGATCAAATAAACCAAAAGAATGAAAAGAACAATAAATTAAACGCTTCATTTTTTACAGTGTGTTGGAGCTGCTGATTAAATATTTGCCTCCAGCGTTCCTTCAGGGCCCGTCAGAACCACTCCTGCTGAAACAACAGCTGCTGCTCACAGGGAACCATGTGACACCTGGTAAATACAGAACCTGTGTGTTCTCAGCTTCATCAAGCAGAGCAGAACCTTTGTTCTTTACCTCGATGGGTCGGTTTCAGCGAAGCGACGACTGAAGCTGCAGCTGGATCATCCTGACGGAGTCCTGGAACAACAACCCAGAGTTCTATGAGCGTTGATAACTGGTTCTATAA
>NW_007578271.1:210034-223094 GCF_000690725.1 Stegastes partitus
GACTGGTTCTATGAGCGTTGATAACTGGTTCTATAAGCGTTGATGACTGGTTCTCACATCGACCCAGCTGGTCTCAGGATATTTTCGTTACGTTAAGCTCTTGTCTTGGTCATCAGAAGTCCAGTCAGACGTTCTGTCTCTAGTTTAACTGAGAACAGTCTCCGTGATCCAGATCTGGAACAATCAGAACCATGGTTGTGTTAAACTGTACGACTTAGAAACAGGAAACAGTATCTGCTGCTGTTTAATTGATGTCAGTGTTCAGTGACCTGCAGCTAACGATGGTTTTTTATTCTGTGCTGGAGGTTTGCTGCCATTCTGGGTCGACGTGGACTCTCTGGTGTTCATAGATTCTGTCAGTTAGATGGTAGATGTTCTGCACTTATATAACACTTCACAATGTGTTTCTCATTCATCCATTCATCCATTCATCCATTCACACACCAATGGCGCCATGCAAGCTGCAGGTTCAGTGTGCTGCCCAAGGACACTTCATGTGGAGGGGATAGAACCACCAACCTCACACCTGGCTCTACCACCTGATCCACAGCCGCCCAGTTGGTGTTTAATCAGAGTCAGAACCTGGTTCTGCTTGTTTTCATTTATAAACTTCACACAACATGAGGCTGATTTTCACTTAATGAACAAAAATGAAAGCAGAAGAACCTGCAGCTCGGTGACATTTATTGTCTTATGAATCATAGTTTTATCTCTAAATGAGGAACTCTGTTGATCCAGTTGGTCTCAAACACCTGAGCTCTGTCTGGAGGTCATGAACCTCCTCAGAGTCTCTGTCGTGGTGCCGCTGCTGCTGGACTCACAATAAAGAGACACAAGAACCAAAATAAGACGCAGAGCGCCGGTAAACCACAGGAACCAGATGATTCATCGTCTGTAGCTGGTATCATATCTGTAAGACCAGCAGCACACGTTTCTAATCATCTCTTCATGACCTCTGGTTCTGGTTTGAACATTAAAACCCGACAGAGCTGCTGCTGCTGTTCACCGGATCGATGATTAATTACTAACTTCAATTGTTATCCAGAGAATGCGGAAGTTTTCCAGAAGTCTGCAGCTTCAGTCTGACCCGAAACTGAAGCCGTGAAATCTGATATTTATCCTGAAAAACACCTAAAAACACACACAGAGATGAACAGAAGCAGGATGTGAAGACAGTGTCTGAGGGAATCTGGTGTAACGTCTGTAAATCATCCTGCAGGTCTCTGATCACAAGAACACAGAGAACAAACCAACCGCGTTAAAGTCCTGAAAACACGGTTCAGAAGATGTAAATCTGCACAAATGAACAGAGGAGTGAAGATCCTGCACAGACACAAGATGCCCACACTGGCTGATGGAAGCTAAATCATCTCCTGAACGTTTGTGTGAATCGTTGCTGTAGAACATCTGATGTGACGCCGTGTTCACGCTGAACATCAGCTGCTTCTGTTGATGGTTCTACATTCAGGAAGCTTAAAGAAGAGCAGCCTGAAGTTCTCACTCACAAGAGAACATGTGAGTCTGACCCGTTCCCAGGTTTAGTCACGAGTTAATGACTCGTTAAAGACTAATTAAAGACGAGTTAAAGACGAGTTAAAGACGAGTTAAAGACGTACCTGCAGGGAGCCGAAGGTTCAGAGCTTCAGTCTGAGATCCTGCTGCAGTTTATCATTGACAGACTGAACAAACACGGAGCTGCTGCTGGAGCTGCTTAAAGAGACACACACACCGATACACACCAGTACACACACCAGTACACACACCAGTACACACACCGTTACACACACCGATACACACCAGTACACACACTGTTACACCCCGGTACACACCCTGATACACACCGTTACACACGTATATTTATAGTATTTTGTATTTTGTACAAACAGCCTGATTCTTCATGTTTTGTTGTTCTTGAGGTGGTTCTGACGTTTCCTCGGTGGGAGATGGAGCCGGACGCTGTTTTCTAACTTTTGACGTAAACGTTTACGTCCCAGCTGCTGTTTGGACGATGAAGTTGTTTGTTTCCTGTGTTCTTGGAGGTTTTTTAGCGGTTAGCAGCAGCGTCCTCCATCTGACCCCAGAAGGCCTCAGGAGGTCCAAGATGAGCTTCATTTGTCCCACACACATGAACACACGGTGCAACGAGCAGTGAGACGTGTTTCATACCAGCAGCCAGTTTCAATAAAAGAAAAACAGAAAATAAAACAAGTGTTGAAGGAGTATTTATGTGTCCATACACATGAATAATCAGATACACACTGAGACCCAACGTGGTCCAAAATGAGACAAAAACGCACAAAACAAATAAATGAAACACAAAGTACAAAAAGCTCCCTGTAGCGCCACCTTCAGGCCCGTCCAGGCGTCTCCCTTTGTTCTCCAGAAGTTCTCGGCTGGACTCGGCGGTTCCAGAACAAACTGAGGGAGTGTTTGGTCTCAGCCGATAATCTCATTAAACCCAAATCAAACTGAAACTGAACTTTATCAGCAGCTCCACCCGAACACGCCAACGAAGCTGAACGGCTGAACGGAGCCACGGCTGACGGACGCAGATAACAAACACCGCTCACAGTACGACTGCTATTACTGGTACTAGTCATAGTACTACTGCTAGTACTGGTACTAGTCATAGTACTCGTGGTACTACTGCTAGTACTGGTACTAGTCATAGTACTTGTGGTACTACTGCTAGTACTGGTACTAGTCATAGTACTCGTGGTACTACTGCTAATACTGGTACTAGTCATAGTACTGCTACTAACTGCAGCTGTCACCAGAAGTCTTTGAAGCTCATGATCAAACGCTGCGATCAGACTTTCTACCAACATGTTCAGTTTCTGCTCTATGAAAGTTACACAAACACGACTTTATTTCACATCCATGAGCCGGTACTTCATACTAAAGTATTCTGGGAGTACTTAGTGTTGCTGTGACCTGCAGCCACACGAGGTTCAAACCAACAGATCTGCTGATTGATGTGAAACCGGCTGCTGCTGCTGCAGGTTTATGAAACATTCACAGTTTCATTTTCTTTTGAACGATAAAATCTCAGAGTCGTTGTGAGATGAAGGATTTTCATGTCAGTTTTTACAGCGTTCATGTGAAAAGAAGGAACAGAGAATCCTGAAGCTCAGCGTCATGACGGAGATCTGCTGCAAAGAGGACCTGAAATAAGCTGGAGTTAGTCTGCTGACAGAAGCCGTGTCCTGGTCCAGACTGTGGAGGGGATCGAACCACCAACCTGGATCAGAGGTCAACCCGCTCTGCCACCTGAGCCACACACTTTACTGAGATCGTGGTGATTTTAGAATATTTTAGTTCATGTTAGTGCGACTGTTAACAGATCTAAACAAGCTGTGAACCGTCCGGTACCAGACAGAACCAGCACCCCGAGGTCTTCAGGTGGAGAAAAATATTCAAAACAAAAATCATAATTTCGGATCCATTTCAGTAAAAGAATTTGGTAAAATTACAACATCATCTATCCTCATCCTACAAGTTCAGCAGTCCAGGTTGCTAGGCAACAGGAGCGGCACTACGGGACGTGACATCATCGTGGGTTGGACGGTCGCATTTAACAAAAGCTCAGATGCAGCCTCTGAATTAGAACACGAGTGTCTTCCTCTCCTTCTCCTTCTTCTTCTTCTCGTCCTCCTCTATCTCTGCTCCCTCCTCAGCTGCGCCCTCCTCTGGACGCTAGCCGCCGTCGCGGCGCAGCAGAGCGTCAGGCAGCAGAAGGAGCTGCAGGCCAGCAGGAGGCGCTCTTCCCCGAACTGTCTGAGCAGCGCCGGCCGTCGCCACAGGAAGTCGTGGAACAGCGCCTCCTGCTGGAGCAGCGTGCGCAGCGCCGACAGGAGGTGGAGCAGCTGGTGGGCGTGGCCAATGATGTCGAAGCGTCCGGGAGCAAAGCGCTCAGGTACGGGACAGCAGAAGAAGAAGGAGGACGGCAGGAACAGCGCCACCTGGTGGAGGGACAACACAGGGTTTATGTTTTTCAGTCAGCTGATTTTTGAAAATTAAAAACCCGAAACAGAGAAACCCGGTGATCGGCTTAGATTCAGGCTTCCTTTGATTTATCTTAAAAAAAACATTTGTGTGAAAAAAGAAAAAATTAAATGTTCACAACGTTCCTCAGTTTCTCCACATCTTACACTCTTTCAGTACATTTTTTTAAATCAACTTTGAGCATCAATATTATGGGATGTATTATAGTTTAAACAACAAAACTGCAGCAGTTTAGTTTTTACTGCGTCGAGAACACTGTAAATAAAAAAGTAAATCTGTCAATAAATCTGGCAGAAAAATTGTTTAAAACAAAACTGGAACCCTCTAACGTTGAAAAAATGACTGGAAACACCTGAAAACTAAAGATTTAAATTAAGTGAAACTAACTTTATGGAGACAGTTCAAAAGAAGTAATTATTGTTTATAAATGTACTGATTTTTAACGGGAACATTTATTCGTAGTTTTTCTCTTTTTCTAATAGTGAACAGGTTTCACGGTATTTTTTCTCTGGACCTCAAGCGTTTGTAACTCTGAGAATAACTCTGATGTCACAACCAGCAGACTGATCGACAATGAAAATCAGTGAACACGTGATCAAACAGCTCCACCTGCAGGAGGTGCAGCAGCGGTGCAGGGCTGCTGCTCCAGCGCTGGGCCTCGAGGCGCCGGACCACCAGGCCGATGTTCAGCAGGGAGGCGGCCCCGGTCGGAACCAGGAAGAACTTCCTGTTCAGAGGAGTCAGCCGGTGGGAGCGAAGCTTAGCGTAGCAACAGGCGGCGCAGGAGGACCAGGAAAGGAGGGCGGAGCCTGGGAGGAACACCTGAGATCAAAGGCGGAGTTAGGACACCTAAACACCTGGGGGGGGGGGGGCATCCAGGCATCCAACCAATCAACATGCATCCATCCATTAAACTATTTAACTTGTATGAACAAACCTTTCCCAGCATGCTTTGCGTCCAGGTGGCGTCGGCGCTGTACAGGCTCAGAGCCAGAGAGCAGCCGTACTGGTGGACGGCGACGCCGACGTAGTCCAGGAAGAAGAGCGAGTGGTGCAGCTGCTCCGAGCGGGAATGCAGCAGGTGAGCTGCGGCGCTGCAGCAGGTAACTCAGAGTCAGCTCCAGCTGCACGGACCACCATGTTTACATTCATCATGACTCACCTGAAGCTCAGATATGCGACGGCAGAGAACGAGTAGAGGACCAGCGGCAGCGAGGCGGCGTCCACCGAGAAGCCCTGACCTTCAGGACCCTGAAGCCGAAACCCCAGAACCCCCTGCAGGGGTCAAAGGTCAGACAGCAGGAGGTCAGACCAGGTAGAGAAGCAGTAGACCAGCTGACCTGCGATGGCGCCTCACCCCTCCTCGCAGGACGGTAAACACGGCCAACCTCAGCGCCACGCAGACGGCGGCCAGCAGGTGGCTCCACACGTTGAGCGTCTCATTGTGGATCTGGAAGAGGCTGAGGACGTAGCAGCGCAGCGGCAGACCCGGTGGACGGTAACCCGACGGGATGAAGGGCCGCCGGAACACAGGGGGGACCTCCAGGTCTCGGACCGGTGGGGGGAGGGACGGCAGGAGGCGGAACAGCCGGGGGAGGAAGGTGAGGCACAGCGAGGGAGGGGCGAACGACACCAGAGGCATGATGGGAGGTTCAGCTGCAGGTAGAAGAATTCTGATAGCCACAGGTGTTCTGGACTCACCTGTGGGGAGAGAGTTCGACCTGTTTTCATGTTTGAAGAGGAGGGCTGGTGGTTCAGAACAGGTGAGCAGGACTCCAGACAGGTGGACGGAGGTTAGACAGGTGAGTTGGTGGTCAGAGGTGGAAAGTTAAAAAGGCGTTTTGTGGGATAAACAGGTGTGTTGGGAGGTTCAACAGGTGCTCTGTGGTTCTGAAGGTGCACAGTTTAGACAGATGTGTAGACGGTTGCAGGTGGGTATGAAGTTAAAAAGGTGATTTCAGGTTTCTACAGGTGTGTTAAAAAGGTGAGTAAACGGTTAGACAGGTGTACAGATGGGTGCTGTGGTTAGAGGAGTAGACAGGTATACCGATTGTCAGACAGGTGAGTAAACCGAACAGGTGTGTGAGGTTGGGGCTGAAAGGTGTGTTGGTTATACGGGTATCCAAAAGACTAGACAGGTGTGTTAAACAGGTGAGTAGGAGGTTAGACAGGTGTTAAGGTCATTAAGTTCTACAGGTAGTTAGACAGGTGTGTTAAACAGGTGAGTGGTTGGTTCAGACAGGTAACAAAACTGACTTGATAAGTTTCCTGAAGTCGTATAAAACTATAAAAACTGCTCCTCTGTGCAGCAGCGCCCCCTGCTGTGTGGAGGTCAGCAGCTATGAAACAAGTCGTTCATTAAGTCAGACTGAAGTCTGGATCAGATAAACGCAGCTCTCAGAATCATCAGGAGCTCAGAAACTACAAATACGTGATATTAGAAGGTTATGAAAGCTGCTGTTTTGAAACTAAAGAGACACGACTGCACATTTACAGGTTGTTCATAGTTCAGGGTTCAGAAACAGTTTTTCTCAGAAAGTAAAATAAATTCTTTAAATTCAGGCTGAGTGGCTTCATTCACAAGTTAAAGATTTATTTTAGCTGGATTATTACAGATTATCTCCAGATTAAGGTTGTTGAAGGTCGGAGAGAACAAAGAACCAAACGTACCTGCAGGCTGAGTTCTGTTCCGTCAGGTTCTGACCCGTTCGTTCCTTCGTGCTGCAGATCGACTGCCGTCACATGAACTCTGACACGTAGCAGCGCTCACAATGAGTCTCTGTTTCCACGTAATTGCAGCTAATTTCAGTCTGAAGGAGTTTTTCAGACGTCATGAGACTCTGGAAGCTGAAGCTGCTGCTGCGACGGCAAGAAGCTCCACAGAGACTAAAACCTGGAACGTTTCTGACCAGCTGAACACGAGAGATGACAAATGTGGAGGTTTAACATCCTGACAGAGGTTCTGATCACCAGACTGTTAATAATAAACCCATCAAGAGTCGAGATGTTTCTGCAAGAACTCACTTTTTTCCAGTCGACAGTAAAACAAGCTGAGCTGCAAAATGTGAATAAAAGAAAATCATTAGAAAGAAACTGATTTAATTACAGCTGCTTTGGATGATCAGCTGATCAAATGTTGAACAAACGTGAAAAACCAAACGTTAGAACATTTTAAGCACTAAATCATTTGTTTCTTTAACAAACAGAAGCGCAGTGAGAGTCCACAGGGACGACACACCTGAAGACAATCACACGCCACAGAATAAAAACAGACTTTCATGCTGTCACACAGACTGAAACTGAGAAAAGAGACGTTTTCATTTCATCAACAGAAGCTTGACGTGATGTGAGTCGATCAGTTCAGAACCAGCAGGTTGATGTGCAGCCGTCCTCACATGTCTTCATCTCCTTCCATTAAAGAAAAGACAAAACCCAGTCACCCAAACAACTAGAAACTGAAAAAAGTAATGATAAATAAAAATTTGTTAAATTATAATTTAGTGAAATAAGACGTTGCTTTTGAATTGTGGTTGAAAAGAATAATTTAAAAAAAACAAATCAAACTGTGGTGGACCAATGAGAGGCCTTTGCTGATGAGCAGTGGACCAATGAGAGGCTTTGCTGGTCCAGAACACCTGTCAACAGGTGCACAAGTCTGACTGAGAGCTACAGAAACACCTGATGGCAGTGATTGGCTCAGAGGGTTGTTCAGCTAGCACAGGGGTGTCCAGTCCTGGTCCTGGAGGGCCACAGTCCTGCATGTTCTAGATGTTTCCCTCTTCCAACACACCTGATTCACATGATCAGGATCGTTATCAGGCTTCTGCAGAGCGTGATGATGAGCTGATCATCTGAATCAGGTGCATTGGAAGAGGGAAACATCTAAAACATGCAGGACTGTGGCCCTCCAGGACCAGGACTGGACACCCCTGAGCTAGATAGTAGTTCACGGGTTCTATCAGGCTGGTTTGACGTATTTATTTCTTTCTTTAAATATTTCTGTTGAACTACAATCCAAAAGCAACGCCATGATGTTGATTAAATGTTATTTATTATCACTTTTCAGCTCATTCCAGTGTCAGCGGTTGTTTTCCTTCTTTAATGTGAGGCTGTGAACACGTCTGAGGACGACGGAGAACTGCTGAAGTCTTGAAGTCAGACAAACGTCCGGGTCGGTTGAAACCAGAAGTTTAAGAGGACATACAACCTTTTATTTCTCACTTTCTGACATTAAATCAGACTTTTCCTGTTTTGGCTCAGTCAGGATCACCAACATTATTTCTATTTGCTGAACACCAGAATCATGAGAGAGAGGATCAGAAAATTATTTAAAACACACTTAATTTTGTCTGATGGATGTCAGAAGTTCACGTGCACCACCTCCTCAGACGTGAAGGTTTCTACGTTTTCTACGATGATGTAATGTTTGAATCTTGACAATAAAACGATTTGAATATTTCGTTTTGGGCTGTTCCAGAAGCAGAGCAGCAGGGATCAGCCTGACAGCATGGTCAGGATGGACCAGAACTCCTGATTTACAAACAGAATCAGAACACACGGAGAACCTGAGCTTCTGGTTTTAATCATACAGATGATGTCAGTTTTTACATTTTGGTTTCACTCACACATCTGGAAGAACCCAACACAACAAGCAGACGAACCCAGAGATGATTGGTTTCAACAAGTTCTCAGCTGTTTGTGTTTCAACGTTTAGTTCAGGTTCAGATTAAAGGCCTCCTGTCGTGTCTGCAGTGTCTCAGCTCCAAACACCAGAGACGACTGCATGGATCCTGGTTTTAGTTCTGCTCCACACACCGCTTCAGTGTCTGTAGCTTTAAACGCTGCTGGCCCCGCCCCCTTCAGGAAGTGGACTGTCTCTGAACCTGTGATTGACAGTCCGGAGAAAAATAGACCATTAGAAACAGATTCAACTTCAGGTTCAGTCTGAGATGCACATCAAGGCTCATAATGAGTTTAAAGTTCAGATTAGACTTAAAGCCCAGATTCAAGTGCAGCTCCTGGTTCATAGTGATGCTCAGATTCAGACTTAGAATCAGATTCAGGTTCAGATTAAGGGTCACAACAAAACATAGATTCAGTTTCTGGTTTGGTTTCAGGTTTGCATTATGGCTCAAATTTAGACTCAGGTTTAAATTCAACTTCAGGTTCAGATAAGGGTTCAAAGGGTTTGGATTCAGATTTAGATGCACATTAAGGCTCAGTTCAGTTTCAAATTCAGATTCAGGTTTATATTAAAGCAAAGATGCAGATTCAAGTCCAGGTTTATCTTCAGGTTCAGGTTCAGGTTCAGGTTCTTATCAGGGCCCAGATTTAGGTTCAGGTTCTTAATATCCTAAGATTTCCAAAGTCAGACTCAACTTAAGAGTCAGTTAAGATTTATGATCACATTAAAACTCAGATTCAGGTTCAAGTTCAGGTTCAGATTTAGGTTTAGATTCTGGTTGACATTAAAACACAAACTGAGTATTAAGTTCAGGTTCAGGTTCAGATTCAGATTCAGGTTTAAACTCAGATTTAATCTTACAGCCAGTTAAGGTTTAAGCTCACATTAAAGCTCAGGTTCAGGTTCAGGTTCTGTCAGGTTACCGTTGGTTTAGTTCTGGATGGTCTTGGTCCAGACGCAGGTACAGCCGACCGCCACAGAGCGGTATGATGCGGTGTAGTGGCACCCTTTGTCCTGCCGGTTCAGAACCAGGATGTTCTGGTGGATGGGGACTGAGGTCAGGTCCTGTCGGTTGGTCTGTCCCGGGTTCGGACTGGAACAGAAGCTGCTGATGCACTCGGCCTCCCAGATGGTGGAGGGGATCCGGTCCTTCACCGTGGTCGACCTGGACAAACACACGATGCTATCATTAGCCACCCAAAGCTAACAGGCCAGCAGCGCCCCCTGGTGTGTGGAGGCCGGCAGCTGCAGTCGAGTCTCATCGACCCAAACTAACATCTGTGTCACACAGACACAACGATCAGAACCACTGGCAGCTGCTGTTTGGTCATGAAATAAAATGATCTTCCTGAACGTCTAGCAGCAGCAGATGATTCACTTGTGCTGCTCTGGTCCAGTCCTTCTGCTGTCTGAAGTTCTGACTGTGTTCACTCACGTCCATCTCCACGGCGACAGAGATCTGCTGTGGATGTTCCCGTTTCCTCCGGACAAAGACGAGACGTTGGAGGACAGGTCCAACATGGCGTCGCATCGAGGAGACGCCACCGCTCTGGAGGAGGAGACGACCCACGATGCACTGCAGAACACCTGAGGACAGGAAGGAAAGGGAGCCCGTCAGGTGTCTTCAGCAGCAGCCAATCACGGCCCAGATGTGCTCACCTCATCGGATTTTAATCCGAACAGGATTCAATGTTCAACACATTATTAATGTAATTTAACGGTGAAGTCATCAGTCGGAGGCAGAACCTGGACGTTCTAGTCACGTCATCATCGTGTCATTCACCTGGTTGAACACGTCTACGTCACACACACACACCAGAGACACTCCTCAGGGTTCAGATCATGGTGTCAGTGGACCAGAACTACAGACTGGGACCACGTCGTGGGCCAGACTCCATGTTTAGTGATGAGTAACTACAGCGTGTGTTCTTTCTCTCCAGATATATAACGATGGACTTTTTCTCATGGAAACAAACTGAAGTTTTGTTTAAACACTGAATCTGGAACAACAGAGCTGAACATGATGAACACATGAGGAACTTTGTTTAAATGAAATAATATAATTCTTCTGTCTCTCTATCTGGAACCTTTCAATGTCAATGGAACAATGGTCCAACAACAAAACATCCATCATCTCTACACCTTAACCCTCACCAGGGTCATGGGGGGCGGAGCCTATCCCAGCTGACTCAGGGTGAAGGCAGGTTCACCTGGACAGGTAACCAGCCTATCACAGGGCTACACTTAGAGACAGACAACCAAGCACACTCACATTCACACCTACGGACAATTTACAATCACCAATTAACCTCAGCATGTTTCTGGACTGTGGGAGGAAGCCGGAGAACCCGGAGAGAACCCACGCTGCACGGGGAGAACATGGAGACTCCACGCAGGAAGATCCCGGGTGTCCTCACCGGGACGCCAACCGGCGACCTTCTAGCTGTGAGGCGCTAACGATGCTAACCACCAGGACACCGTGCAGGCCTCAAAACAACCAAAAAACTAATTAAAAAAACATTTTATGAAAAAGAGAAAAGAAAGTTTGCAAATAACCTAAAACTCTCGACCGAAGCTTCTTCTACTTCCTGCCCGACACTTTAACAGACATCCGATCTTATCTCACAGGCCAAATACACTTATATTATATCATACATGATACTTCCTGAGTAGTTTACGACCATGTATACGTGTGTGTCGTCGTTTAATGAACCCTCTGAACACCAGCAGACATGAAGGTCGTGTTACCGTTTCAGAACCGACACCTTTTATCAGCCAGAAACTGTAAAACCTCACAAACACTCATATTTTCAACTTAATCTTTGCGCTGTTTGGCTCCATCAGGAAAACTAACCCCAATCTAACCTCTGAAATCTGTGATATTTGAAGTTTTATTGAAAAAATCTCCAGATTCTGCTAAAAACTGAAGCTCATTTCTCCAGAACGTTGGTGGAACTGAGCCGATGTTTGTCTGGTTATTATTGGAAAAGGATTCGCTGCCAGTTGCTGCTTGTTTAATCCAAGTTTTAACATAAAATCGTGCTGAGAGAGTCGAAAACAGCTGACAAACTGACGTCAGAGTTTTAATTAACCATAAGATCAGATAGAAAACGAGCCGCTGAGTCAAACTCGTTTCTCTGACGACTCTCGTGGAAGAAAATATTTTGATTTACTCGTAATTTTTCAGGAAACTATGAAGAGAGTTTCAGATTTCAGGCTCTAAACAGCAACAACAACTGAAACTGTACTATTGTATTGATTATTGATCATCTTGAATGGCAGATTGTTTGCAGCTGATCTGATATTCCTCCGTCAAAGTCAACATTTTTCTAATATCGATGAGCTGCCGTCTGGCTGTGATCAGTGGATCTTCACTCAGCAGCAGGTTCATCATCAGACTCTCATCCTAACGGTGTCTCGTCGACCCGCTAAACCCAGAAACATCTGATCACAGAGCGCCGTTAATGATTCTGATGCTCACCAGCAGTGTGCAGACGCCGAGTCGCAGCAGCTCCATGTCGTCGCCGTGGTTCTGGTTCTGTTCGCTCTGCTCTCACGTCAGCTGCATTTATGACCCTCACCCCAGAGCTCAGCTGATCCGAGAGCTGATAAGACACCAGGCGGGAGTTTTCTGGTATCTCTGTGTCCATCTGCTGCATCAGCTTCATCTCTGATAACATCTGAGGCTGAGAAGAACTGAAACCTCTGAAGACTGAACGTCGCCTGTTTCAAGCAGCAGCTCTGAACAAAGTCAAGCAGCAGAAGATCAAAGAATGAAGCAAAGATCAACGGCAGGTCTGAGCTCTTCTCAGGAGGTCAGTGGTCCTCGAACCCTCACAGCGTCCGTTACCATGGAGGCCACATTACAGCTTTGTCCTGTTAAACTGAAGACAGGAAATACTGTTTATGAACAAAATAAATAAAAACATAAGAAATGGTCACAGCTTCTGTTTATTTCTTCCCAATTATTTAAATTGAAAGCAATTATTTTTTGCTTCATTTTCATGTATTAGATATTTAATACATTTTGTGTATTTATGTTATGTGATTTATTTATTACTCATTTTATATTGTTTAATTCATTTAATTAGTATTTATTACATATTTCTATTTATTTGTAAATTTTTTCTAATTGTTTAATGTATTTATCCATTTTACTGAAATCATTTTTCAGATATTTTTATTTTATTAATGTAGGTTTATTTATTTTTTAATACTTTGATTTTATTTATTCTATGTACCTAGTTCATGGTCAATTGTTTATTATTTTAAAATCATTACTATTTTAATTGTATTCATTCATTTTTATTTTCACTTCTTTCATGTATTTATTTATTTATGTATTTATTAATTTTATAAATCTATTAATTT
>NW_007578271.1:225582-227933 GCF_000690725.1 Stegastes partitus
GCTCTTTGACTTCAGAGGTTCTCACTCTGTTTGTAGATCAGTTGTACAAACTGAGCTTCTGTCTCTTTGTGAATGTTTTGTGTAGTTTACGTTCATTTCCTGACAGCAGAGCTCTGAGGTGTTCCAGCAGGTGAGGAACTGGGGAACCTGGAGGTCAGATGAAAGGGTTCCTGGATGTCAGTTGGAGGTTCTTCAGACCACAGCGGAGCCTCTGGTTCTTCAGAAAGCCCCTCCAGCTCCGCTCCACCCACCACAGCGCCAGACCTGAGGGACGATCACGGCCTCATCAAACAGACCACACCTGGGTGAGGTCATCACGCCCTCCGTCTCCACGGAAACCCGGGGACCAGTGTGACCCCGTTTGAAGAACAGATGTGGGTGGAGGAGGTGGAAATACTCAGAAAGGCGACATCGACTTTCCTGCGGACGCATTTGGTTTGTCGTAACTTCTCAGTCATAGTTTAACCCAGATGTGGTTCCAGGATCAACACTTTAGTTTATTCTCATTAGATTTCTGATGGCGTTCAGGTCTTCTGTAGAAGACGCTGATGGAACGTCTTCATCGATCAGAAACTAAACGCACTGTGAGCTTTGGGCTGCCAGGCGCTATTTATATTCTGCAGACATTAAATTTGCTTCAGATATTTAAAAAAAAAAATCATATGTCAATAACCTCTATTTGTCTTTTTTTTTAACATTTTATTTATTTCATATATGTATTTATTCATTTGATTTGTTTAATGTTTTACCTTCAGACGCGTCAGAACGTCGGTTTGACTTCCAGCAGCGTCAGTAAATGAATTGATCCACAGACGGGGTTCTGACCCGGAGGACTGAGAACCTTCACAGACGCGACTGTTTCGATCAAACTCAGCAGATGAAGATGAGGTTAAAGCCTCGTCTCATTACAGCTGATTTTATTTAACATAATAAACTCACAGCAGGCAACAGGCCTGAGAGAGCCCAAACAGGAAGCAGCCAGGTGACGAATCAGGTGAGAGGATGGAGAGGACGGTGTGAGGCCCTCTGCTGGACGGAGGGAGAACTACAGGCTGGTCAGGATCACAGGACCAAGTCTGAAAATGAAGCTCAGCAGCCAGTTTGTTTTGGACTCAGGCGCTCAGATTAAAGCAGGATTTCACACTGAGACGTATGTCTGATGTAAAGTCAACTCTGGAGACGATGGAGGCTCCACAGAANTTTTACTGACTGCACATATATATATATATATATGTATATATAAATAAGTGGCATAATGTCTGTTTTGCTTTTTTAATTTGACATATTATTTGTTTTCTGCAGTTACTGGTTCGAATGTTTGGCCAATCAGGATGACGTGTTCCACCTGTGTCAGGTGTATCGAACAGGTAAAGGTTTGATTTTAGTGTGTAAACTCTGCATATAATAATATAACAGCTCAGAGGAGCCAATCAGATGACTCCCCTCTGTGTTGTCACTGCTCTGCTTCCTGTTTCCATATATGGCTGTCAGAGCGCGGTGGCCCCGCCCCTGGCCGTGACGTGGCGGTGGCTGTGATGTGGTTTGTCGTGAGGTCTGAGCCGAGCAGCTTTCAGTCAGTCTGTCAGCATCTTCTCTGACCTGGTTCCGCTGAGAGGAAACCAGAGTTCATCTGATAAGCTCCAGCCGCTTACTGGCAGAACCTCAGCAGTTCTGCAGCCGGGAAACGTCACCTGAGTCTGCAGTTACACCTGCAGCCTCCACAGCGCCACCTGCAGGAAGCTTCTCATGTCCGACCCTTGCTTCCAGTCAGTGTGGAGTTTGTCCTGCAGGTGGCACCACACGAGAAGACACGCTGTGACTCACACTGCCCCCTACAGGCAGAGAGAGGAACTGCAGCTTTTAGTCAACATTTAAACTAAAACGCGGGTTCAGTCTGCAGCTGTGTTTTAAAAACTGGTTGTGTCAAACCTGCATGTTAAAGAGCTGTCAGATAAATGTAGTGAAGCAGGAAGTACAAGCTAACTGTAGTTATGTTCTGAAAATGACCAGAAGATAATAATAAGATCTGTGGAACAAGTAGCTAGGCTCCTAATATCAACCATTAATTAACAACCATTTATGATTTGGGTCGAGTGTTTAACTCGTCTCTGTGACTTTAGCTGTGTAGTTAGCTTTTTGCTATAATTTCAGCTCTGTGGTTTTGTCTTTTTATGAATTTAGCTGAGTAGATAACTACTTTTCTACAACTTTAGCTTTGTAATTAGCTTTACTTCTAGGACTTTAGCTTTCTAGTTAGCCTCTTTCAAAGACTTTAGCTTTGTAGTTAGCCTCTTTCTGCAATTGTAGTTGTGTAGTCAGCTTTTCTGGTGACCTTAACTGTGTAGTTAGCT
>NW_007578271.1:229424-230705 GCF_000690725.1 Stegastes partitus
ACACCTGGACAAGCAGGGCACACCTGGACAGGTCGCCACCTCCTGCAGCTCAGTGTTCATGTTTGATTTCTTCTGGGTTGCACTAAACAATGCAGATTTGATTTTGTTGATGTTGTTGTTTAGACAGAACTGGTTCAGTGCAAATGACTTGTTTCTGCAGGTTTATAACATCAGACACGTAGAATAAAGTGATTTGATGTGAAGGGTTGCTCACAGTCAGCTGGACGTCACAGGTGAACTGTGTGATCGAGGCTCTACAGGTTTGTTAGAGACAACCAGCTGCTCTGTGGCAGGGCTGAGATGGTTCTGTTTATTTTCTACCTTCCGTCTCATTAATCTGCTTCAATTAAATAAAATAATATGAGGTTTACTTTCCCGTCCCTTGGGGCTCTGGTGTCCTTAAAAGGTGTTCAGTGGATGTTTGGGACAGCAGAGAGACTTCTGGTCGTCTGGCGGCTGCAGACCGAAGCAGGAAGCAGGAAGCAGGAAGCAGGAAGCAGGAAGCCACCTGCCACTGATTAGATCGATGAAGGAGGTCAGGCGGGCTGGCAGCAGCAGCAGCAGCAGCAGCAGCAGCAGCAGCAGCAGCAGCGTGGGCCGCCACACGCTGAAGTGATGATGCTGCAACCTGCTGCTGCTGCTGCTGCCTGAGTCACAGCACCAACCAAAACCAGGTCAGAGCCGCCGCTTCCTGCATCACATCACCGACGGCTGCAGCGCCACAGGAGCTCCAGCAGAGGGGACGGAGCGGCAGGCGGGTCAACGGGCGGTCCGGGGGCCGCTCCAGGACGTGGGCTTGGGGCCACGCTGGACCTTCTCCTGTTGCATCACACATGAAAGCAGCTGTGACGCAGGTCGGGCCGTCGTGACGTAACTCAGCTCAGCTCGGACCAGAACTCTGCTCACATGTGAAACAACACGGACCTGAACCGCACAGAACAATAAAGAATGACTACATAGAAACTGTACAGGACAATATTCTGTGATACACTATGAAGAGACGGGTCTGTACTTTATAACATATATGATCCTCTACAATATGTAACAGATAAAATGGTTGAATCCAGTCTGAACAAACGACAGGACGATAAGAGTCACCCGCAGCATGTTGAAAGAAGGAAGATAAGAAATGACAAGATGCAGCACGACACAACAAGATCCCCTCAGGTACACAATATCACATAAAATAAATACAATAAAATAAAATAAAATAAAATAAAATAAAATAAAATAAAATAAAATAAAATAAAACAAATAAAATAAAATAAAATAAAATAAAAT